>NW_027315834.1:47501040-47623540 GCF_026437365.1 Eucyclogobius newberryi | reverse complement strand
GAAAGGAGGACATGCAGCAAATGTCGGAGTCGGGATTCAAACTCACGATACTGCGGCTGGACCTTTCGCCTGTAATGCCCACATTTCCCCAATAGATGGCGAACTTTGACCTTTTTGGCGCCCTCTTCTTCTCTGATAAACGTTTCGCATCGAGACTTTCTGTAAAAATGAGCTCATCAAGGAAAAGAAAAGTGGACAGTAAGTGCCGAGTGTTTAATGCTGAGTGGACGACTCAAAGGCTTATGCTTGATACGCCGAGAAAATATCGCAGTTTTCAAGGAGAACAATATCAGCCGTCACTTTGCTACGAAGCATGCTAACTACGCTATCAATCAGTCAGGGCAAGAGCGGCGGCTACGGCTCAGAGGCGGCTAACGTACAGACTCACATATGAGTTACTCCAGAGCAGACCTGGGCAAACTGCGGCCTGCGGGCCACATACGGCCCAAAAGATTTTAGTTTCTATTTTTTTTTCTGTCTGTAACATTTGTCCGCACTTGTATCCTTACTAAAGACGACATGAAATGAATTAAATAATAGATTATAATTATAATTATATATATACATATACAATAATATTTTTTTTCACACCAACGATCGCGGGCCGGCCCTCCGCTACTTGCCTGGATTGGAAAATGGCCCTCGGAGGAAGAGAACGTGTGCTTCCACTGCCCTCTGCTGTCGACTGGAGGAACATTCAGTGTCATGTGATCCTCCTCCTCACGTTTAAGATAAGATATCGCAAAGATTTTAGTTCAACACTTTTACCTTTAATTTTCTAAAGCGCAAACTCAGAAGTTTATTTTCAAACATGTTTACAGACACTGCACATGTGTCAGAGGCGTCACCGCGGAAACATGAAGCTGTTCACGGCTCAAGTGTCAGAAGATGTTACAGAGAAACCTCGCCATGATCTCACTGATCTCATTATGAAGCTCGCCATGATCTCACTGTGATCTCAGTGTGATCTCACTGTGATCTCACTGTGATCTCACTGTGATCTCACTGTGATCTCAGTGTGATCTCACTGTGATCTCACTGTGATCTCACTGTGATCTCACTGTGATCTCACTGTGATCTCAGTGTGATCTCACTGTGATCTCACTGTGATCTCACTGTGATCTCACTGTGATCTCACTGTGATCTCAGTGTGATCTCACTGTGATCTCACTGTGATCTCACTGTGATCTCATTATGAAGCTCGCCGTGATCTCACTGTGATCTCAGTGTGATCTCAGTGTGATCTCATTATGAAGCTCGCCGTGATCTCACTGTGATCTCAGTGTGATCTCACTGTGATCTCACTGTGATCTCAGTGTGATCTCACTGTGATCTCACTGTGATCTCAGTGTGATCTCACTTATGAAGCTCGCCGTGATCTCATTATGAAGCTCGCCATGATCTCACTGTGATCTCAGTGTGATCTCACTTATGAAGCTCGCCGTGATCTCATTATGAAGCTCGCCATGATCTCACTGTGATCTCAGTGTGATCTCACTGTGATCTCAGTGTGATCTCACTGTGATCTCACTGTGATCTCACTGTGATCTCATTATGAAGCTCGCCGTGATCTCACTGTGATCTCAGTGTGATCTCAGTGTGATCTCATTATGAAGCTTGCCGTGATCTCACTGTGATCTCAGTGTGATCTCACTGTGATCTCACTGTGATCTCAGTGTGATCTCACTTATGAAGCTCGCCGTGATCTCATTATGAAGCTTGCCATGATCTCACTGTGATCTCAGTGTGATCTCACTTATGAAGCTCGCCGTGATCTCATTATGAAGCTCGCCATGATCTCACTGTGATCTCAGTGTGATCTCACTTATGAAGCTCGCCTTGATCTCGCTGTGATTTCATTATGAAGCTCGCTGTGATCACGTATGAAGCTCCCCGTGATCTCGCCGTGATCTCGCTGTGACCTCATTATGAAGCTCGCCGTGATCTCACTGTGATCTCATTATGAATCTTGCTGTGATCTCATTATGAAGCTCGCCGTGATCTCGCTATGATCTTGCTGTGATCTCATTATGAAGCTCGCCGTGATCTCGCTATGATCTTGCTGTGATCTCATTATAAAGCTCGCCGTGATCTCACTGTGATCTCATTATGAATCTTGCTGTGATCTCATTATGAAGCTCGCTGTGATCTCACTGATCTCATTATGAAGCTCGCCATGATCTTGCTGTGATCTCATTATGAAGCTCGCTGTGATCTCGTTGTAATCTCGATGTTCTCCAGAAGTACATTTCCCGATCGTTTTCCACATAAGACTTTTCAAAAATGTTAAATATAAAGAGATTCAAAGCACCAGCTATGATTCATGTTTTCAGTGCAGATTTTTCTTCAGATTTGTCGACATGCTAATGCTCTAATGTTCTAGAAGCAATTTGAAGATTCTTAAATAAAATCAAAGGTTTTGTGGCGTTGTTTTGTGGAGAAAATCTACTGTGGGATGATTGGGAAATGCAGTTCTTTGAAACCAGAGGCAGGGATCGATGTGAGCCGATACCGATATCTGATATTGGTCTTGCTGCTGTGGCCGATGATAATTTTTAACTGAACCAAATCTTAATGTTGTGCGGTGACAAAAGTCAAGCACTATAGCTCCATGGAAGTTTGTTCTGGCTCCTGTTGATATTAGCTTGCATCGCAAACTTAAAGGAGGCAATGGGAGGGCACCGCAGTTGGTTCAAGAGCTCATTGATAAGTATTCAGATTTATTGATACCGATGGGTCTAGGGATCCTGAGAGTGGGTGAACTTGCGCTGCTTATTTTGTGCCTGACCTGGAGGTGGCGGTCAAGCAGAGGTTAGCAGATTGCCTTTCTGCCTTCACCTCGAAACTCATAGTGATACAGATAGCGCCGGAATGGCCGAGTCTACTTTACAGTGTTGCCGTGTTCTGCAAGTAAATAATATCATAATCCCGTCAATAATGATGTTTCCCCACGGAAGCAATAGTACACTGGTCTCCAAAAGGCGGACCGCAGGCCAAATCAGGACCGCGAGACGATTTGGACTGGCCCGCACGTTGTTCTCTCAAAAGTCCAGCGCAACTATAAGAAGGTCTCTGATAAGACTGTCTGCAGGTACATGGCTTCTCGGTCAGGGTGCACAAACATGCAATTGAAAACCAAGACCATGAAGCGAAGCGTCCTGGGATGCTTGTTTGTATTGTATTTTATACATTTACATGAACAATAAACACAGAGGTGGAAAAGCCTGGGCCTATAGTGAGTATTAGTGTTTTGTTGAAATGACTGTTTAAAAAGACTCACTCAAAGAGGCTCCAGTTGTTTTTAGTCAAGAGGCCATATATTGCAAAAGCAGGTTGATTATTTTGAATTCATATTTATTTATTTGTTTATATTATATATGTATTTTCAAGGCCACTTATTATTCATTTTTATGATTAATTAAGACACTTGGATACAACACCAAAGAAGAAGAACTGCAAAGGTGCATTTACCGCCATCTACTTTATTCTTTAGACTTTATTCTTTTTCTACAGCCTTTTTGATTATTTCTTTTGAACTTGCTCTAATGACCTAAAACTAAAACAACAACAACAACAACAACAACAACAACTTGCTCTAATGACCGGACGTGACGATATAAAGCATGTGCAAAAAGAATGTGTGCATTTGATTCCGTTCCGCTTTGATCCCATGGGCTTTGAGAACATAGAAACATAAATGCAGAGGTAGTCAAGCAATGACATCAGTGGAAGTATCAAAGCCTAAAGAATAAAGCTGTGCGGCGGCAGCGCCGAACATCAAAGAAGGACACTCTGAAAGATCAAGTTGAAGGAATGAAGTCTGCCGGTGCTGGGTTGGATGCAGACCGCCATAGAACAACAACAACAACAACAACACTGGAAGTCAAAGCACTGGAAGAAGAACTTTTAGGACTACGACAAAGTCTAAGGAATAAAGTCTGGCGGTAATGCAACACTCGGATGCCAACCACCATAAAACAACAACAACAACAGCTTGAATACCAACCATAAAACACCAAAGAGGAAGAAAGTAGATAGGTGGAAGTAATGTAACACCAACTACAGTAGGTGGAAGTAATGTAACACCAACTACAGTAGGTGGAAGTAATGTAACACCAACTACAGTAGGTGGAAGTAATGTAACACCAACTACAGTAGGTGGAAGTAATGTAACACCAACTACAGTAGGTGGAAGTAATGTAACACGAGCTACAGTAGGTGGCGGTAATGTAACACGAACTACAGTAGGTGGCGGTAATGTAACACGAACTACAGTAGGTGGCGGTAATGTAACACGAACTACAGTAGGTGGCGGTAATGTAACACAAGCTACAGTAGGTGGCGGTAATGTAACACGAGCTACAGTAGGTGGCGGTAATGTAACACGAACTACAGTAGGTGGCGGTAATGTAACACGAACTACAGTAGGTGGCGGTAATGTAACACGAACTACAGTAGGTGGCGGTAATGTAACACGAACTACAGTAGGTGGCAGTAATGTAACACAAGCTACAGTAGGTGGCGGTAATGTAACACGAGCTACAGTAGGTGGCGGTAATGTAACACGAACTACAGTAGGTGGCGGTAATGTAACACGAACTACAGTAGGTGGCGGTAATGTAACACGAACTACAGTAGGTGGCGGTAATGTAACACGAACTACAGTAGGTGGAAGTAATGTAACACGAGCTACAGTAGGTGGCGGTAATGTAACACAAACTACAGTAGGTGGAAGTAATGTAACACGAACTACAGTAGGTGGAAGTAATGTAACGCGAGCTACAGTAGGTGGCGGTAATGTAACACGAGCTACAGTAGGTGGAAGTAATGTAACACCAACTACAGTAGGTGGCGGTAATGTAACACGAACTACAGTAGGTGGCGGTAATGTAACACCAACTACAGTAGGTGGAAGTAATGTAACACGAACTACAGTAGGTGGAAGTAATGTAACACGAGCTACAGTAGGTGGCGGTAATGTAACGCGAGCTACAGTAGGTGGCGGTAATGTAACGCGAACTACAGTAGGTGGCGGTAATGTAATGCGAACTACAGTAGGTGGCGGTAATGTAACACGAGCTACAGTAGGTGGCGGTAATGTAACACGTACTACAGTAGGTGGAAGTAATGTAACACGAGCTACAGTAGGTGGCGGTAATGTAACACGAACTACAGTAGGTGGCGGTAATGTAACGCGAACTACAGTAGGTGGCGGCAATGTAACGCGAACTACAGTAGGTGGCGGTAATGTAATGCGAACTACAGTAGGTGGCGGTAATGTAACACGAGCTACAGTAGGTGGCGGTAATGTAACACGTACTACAGTAGGTGGAAGTAATGTAACACGAGCTACAGTAGGTGGCGGTAATGTAACACGAACTACAGTAGGTGGAAGTAATGTAACACGAACTACAGTAGGTGGAAGTAATGTAACAGGAGCTACAGTAGGTGGCAGTAATGTAACACGAACTACAGTAGGTGGCGGTAATGTAACACAAATTACAGTAGGTGGAAGTAATGTAACACCAACTACAGTAGGTGGCGGTAATGTAACACGAACTACAGTAGGTGGCGGTAATGTAACACGAGCTACAGTAGGTGGCGGTAATGTAACGCGAGCTACAGTAGGTGGCGGTAATGTAACGCGAACTACAGTAGGTGGCGGTAATGTAACGCGAACTACAGTAGGTGGCGGTAATGTAACGCGAACTACAGTAGGTGGCGGTAATGTAACACGAGCTACAGTAGGTGGCGGTAATGTAACACGAACTACAGTAGGTGGAAGTAATGTAACACGAGCTACAGTAGGTGGCGGTAATGTAACACGAACTACAGTAGGTGGAAGTAATGTAACACGAACTACAGTAGGTGGAAGTAATGTAACACGAGCTACAGTAGGTGGCAGTAATGTAACACGAACTACAGTAGGTGGCGGTAATGTAACACAAATTACAGTAGGTGGAAGTAATGTAACACGAGCTACAGTAGGTGGCAGTAATGTAACACGAACTACAGTAGGTGGCGGTAATGTAACACAAATTACAGTAGGTGGAAGTAATGTAACACCAACTACAGTAGGTGGCGGTAATGTAACACGAACTACAGTAGGTGGCGGTAATGTAACACGAGCTACAGTAGGTGGCGGTAATGTAACGCGAGCTACAGTAGGTGGCGGTAATGTAACGCGAGCTACAGTAGGTGGCGGTAATGTAACGCGAACTACAGTAGGTGGCGGTAATGTAACGCGAACTACAGTAGGTGGCGGTAATGTAACGCGAACTACAGTAGGTGGCGGTAATGTAACACGAGCTACAGTAGGTGGCGGTAATGTAACACGAGCTACAGTAGGTGGCGGTAATGTAACACGAACTACAGTAGGTGGCGGTAATGTAACACAAACTACAGTAGGTGGAAGTAATGTAACACGAGCTACAGTAGGTGGCAGTAATGTAACACGAACTACAGTAGGTGGCGGTAATGTAACACAAATTACAGTAGGTGGAAGTAATGTAACACGAGCTACAGTAGGTGGCAGTAATGTAACGCGAACTACAGTAGGTGGAAGTAATGTAACGCGAACTACAGTAGGTGGCGGTAATGTAACACGAGCTACAGTAGATGGCGGTAATGTAACACGAGCTACAGTAGGTGGCGGTAATGTAACACGAACTACAGTAGGTGGCGGTAATGTAACGCGAACTACAGTAGGTGGAAGTAATGTAACACGAACTACAGTAGGTGGAAGTAATGTAACGCGAACTACAGTAGATGGAAGTAATGTAACACGAGCTACAGTAGGTGGCAGTAATGTAACACGAGCTACAGTAGGTGGCAGTAATGTAACACGAGCTACAGTAGGTGGCGGTAATGTAACACGAGCTACAGTAGGTGGAAGTAATGTAACACGAACTACAGTAGGTGGCAGTAATGTAACACGAGCTACAGTAGGTGGCAGTAATGTAACGCGAACTACAGTAGGTGGCAGTAATGTAACGCGAGCTACAGTAGGTGGCGGTAATGTAACGCGAGCTACAGTAGGTGGCGGTAATGTAACGCGAACTACAGTAGGTGGCGGTAATGTAACGCGAACTACAGTAGGTGGCGGTAATGTAACGCGAACTACAGTAGGTGGCGGTAATGTAACACGAGCTACAGTAGGTGGCGGTAATGTAACACGAGCTACAGTAGGTGGCGGTAATGTAACACGAACTACAGTAGGTGGAAGTAATGTAACACGAGCTACAGTAGGTGGCGGTAATGTAACGCGAACTACAGTAGGTGGCAGTAATGTAACACGAGCTACAGTAGGTGGCAGTAATGTAACGCGAGCTACAGTAGGTGGCGGTAATGTAACGCGAGCTACAGTAGGTGGCGGTAATGTAACGCGAACTACAGTAGGTGGCGGTAATGTAACGCGAACTACAGTAGGTGGCGGTAATGTAACGCGAACTACAGTAGGTGGCGGTAATGTAACACGAGCTACAGTAGGTGGCGGTAATGTAACACGAGCTACAGTAGGTGGCGGTAATGTAACACGAACTACAGTAGGTGGAAGTAATGTAACACGAGCTACAGTAGGTGGCGGTAATGTAACACGAACTACAGTAGGTGGAAGTAATATAACACGAACTACAGTAGGTGGAAGTAATGTAACACGAGCTACAGTAGGTGGAAGTAATGTAACACGAGCTACAGTAGGTGGCAGTAATGTAACACGAACTACAGTAGGTGGCGGTAATGTAACACAAATTACAGTAGGTGGAAGTAATGTAACACGAGCTACAGTAGGTGGCAGTAATGTAACGCGAACTACAGTAGGTGGAAGTAATGTAACGCGAACTACAGTAGGTGGCGGTAATGTAACGCAAACTACAGTAGGTGGCGGTAATGTAACGCAAACTACAGTAGGTGGCGGTAATGTAACACAAACTACAGTAGGTGGAAGTAATGTAACACGAGCTACAGTAGGTGGCAGTAATGTAACACGAACTACAGTAGGTGGCGGTAATGTAACACAAATTACAGTAGGTGGAAGTAATGTAACACGAGCTACAGTAGGTGGCAGTAATGTAACGCGAACTACAGTAGGTGGAAGTAATGTAACGCGAACTACAGTAGGTGGCGGTAATGTAACACGAGCTACAGTAGATGGCGGTAATGTAACACGAGCTACAGTAGGTGGCGGTAATGTAACACGAACTACAGTAGGTGGCGGTAATGTAACGCGAACTACAGTAGGTGGAAGTAATGTAACACGAACTACAGTAGGTGGAAGTAATGTAACGCGAACTACAGTAGATGGAAGTAATGTAACACGAGCTACAGTAGGTGGCAGTAATGTAACACGAGCTACAGTAGGTGGCAGTAATGTAACACGAGCTACAGTAGGTGGCAGTAATGTAACACGAGCTACAGTAGGTGGCAGTAATGTAACACGAGCTACAGTAGGTGGCGGTAATGTAACACGAGCTACAGTAGGTGGCGGTAATGTAACACGAGCTACAGTAGGTGGAAGTAATGTAACACGAACTACAGTAGGTGGCAGTAATGTAACACGAGCTACAGTAGGTGGCAGTAATGTAACGCGAACTACAGTAGGTGGCGGTAATGTAACGCGAACTACAGTAGGTGGCGGTAATGTAACACAAGCTACAGTAGGTGGCGGTAATGTAACACGAGCTACAGTAGGTGGCGGTAATGTAACACAAACTACAGTAGGTGGCGGTAATGTAACACGAACTACAGTAGGTGGCGGTAATGTAACGCGAACTACAGTAGGTGGCGGTAATGTAACACAAATTACAGTAGGTGGAAGTAATGTAACACGAGCTACAGTAGGTGGAAGTAATGTAACACGAACTACAGTAGGTGGCGGTAATGTAACACGAACTACAATAGGTGGCGGTAATGTAACACCAACTACAGTAGGTGGAAGTAATGTAACACGAGCTACAGTAGGTGGAAGTAATGTAACACGAACTACAGTAGGTGGCAGTAATGTAACACAAGCTACAGTAGGTGGAAGTAATGTAACACGAACTACAGTAGGTGGCGGTAATGTAACACAAGCTACAGTAGGTGGCAGTAATGTAACACGAGCTACAGTAGGTGGCAGTAATGTAACACAAGCTACAGTAGGTGGCAGTAATGTAACACGAACTACAGTAGGTGGCGGTAATGTAACACGAACTACAGTAGGTGGCGGTAATGTAACACGAACCACAGTAGGTGGCGGTAATGTAACACGAACTACAGTAGGTGGCGGTAATGTAACACGAACTACAGTAGGTGGCGGTAATGTAACACTTGAATACCAACCACCAGAAGTGAAAAAGTGAAAAAAGAGATACTGATGATGAATGTAGAATTTTTCCAAACATAATCAAAATAATTGCCATTTTCCTATTATCACATTTCAGTCTTTCCATCGATTATCGAGTCACAATCAGTTCAATAAACTCAATGTGGTTTTAACAGGAAACGCAGCTGATCCCATTCGAACCGGAGAAATGAAGGCTTTTTGGATTCTCGTTTTCCTCTTTGCTGCCAGGAATGTTTATGGTGAAGGTGAGTACATGACCCGGGACCGCTACGTGGGACATTTCAGTGCTTCAAAAACTGTGGGGATTTGGGGAACTTTATGTTGTAGTTCCCCAAATCCTCAGCAGAGGGAGAACCTCATCAGCAATGAGGTTCTCGTTGTGCAGTTTTCCAACATTAACTCTGTCAGGACTCGGCCAGGACTAAAAATATGCACATACGCTGCATTTGTTACATGTATATTCATTTTATCCAGAATAAAAGCGTCTCTATTCTTCTTTCATATGAGGAATAAGAGATCGACTGAGTTGCAGTTTTTGTCTGTTTAGAATCCATAGAAACCAATGGCAAATGAGCCTAAATCCCCCAATTTATATAATTTGAATTTACTACTCACCTGTTTAATACAAACGGCATAAGAGAGCAGCACACTGGGGTCTTGAATTGGCCTCTTCTCACTCCGCGTCCTTTGCACAGCCCTGACCCCTGCTCCTTGTTTCTTACAGGTGGATGTGACGCACCCACAGGTAAAGAGAACATGGCCCTGACCTCTGATGACCCGCCCCTGACCTCATGGCCTGACGGCGCCTCGGTCACGTTCGAGTGTCAGGACGGCTACGCTACAGTGGGATCTGGATCTGGAGATATCACCTGCACCAACGGGGCTTGGACCGATTTGACGCTGGAGTGTAAAAGTAAGTGTCACTTCAGAGTCTGGCTGCACTCTCACTCCTCTTTCTCTTTTCTAAATGAAAAACTCTCTCTTGTTTAAAAACTCTCTGATGTAAAAACTCTCTGATGTAAAAACTCTCTCTTGTTTAAAAACTCTCTCTTGTTTAAAAACTCTCTCTTGTTTAAAAACTCTTTTGTGTAAAAACTCTCCCTTGTTTAAAAACTCTCTTCAGTAAAAACTCTGATGTAAAAACTCTCTCTTGTTTAAAAACTCTCTCTGATGTAAAAACTCTCTCTTGTTTAAAAACTCTTTTGTGTAAAAACTCTCTCTTGTTTAAAAACTCTCTTCAGTAAAAACTCTGATGTAAAAACTCTCTCTTGTTTAAAAACTCTCTCTTGTTTAAAAACTCTTTTGTGTAAAAACTCTCTCTTGTTTAAAAACTCTCTCTGATGTAAAAACTCTTGTTTAAAAACTCTCTCTTGTTTAAAAATAAGAGATCGACTGAGTTGCAGTTTTTGTCTGCTTATCTAAAATCTCTGTAAAAACTCTGACGTGCAGCAGAAGTCAGCTTGTGCTCAGAGCAAGGCCGTCACAAGCCTTTATGCTGGTTATGACACTGGCACTGAAAATGGACCTATATCCGCCATTATTACTTTCAATAGGGTTAAATAGGTGATTTTAAACTTGTTCCTGACGTTTTCTCTTCTGTTTCAAGTGGCATCCTCCGGTGAGAAGACATCTGAAGCGAAGCTGTTCTCTGTCGTTGTGCTGTTGTGTGTTTTTATTGGTGGGGGGTTGGCCCTTATTCGCCATTGTAAAAAAGCAAAAACCATGTGAGTTTAATTTTTTTTTGTCAATTTGTGTCATTAAAAACAATCTGACAATTTAAAACTGGAGTTGGAAAGAAAGATTTCCTTGATTTGCCTTTTATTGTCAAAATGTTTCTCATGTAAGACCTCTGTCATTACTGGGCCCATCCACGAAACTGGCACAAAATAAATCTCTCCTTCATCTGCCAAAATTTACTTCAGTCTTTTTTCCCCTCGATAGCTTCAAAAAGTGGCGGCGTCACTCAAAAAAAACAGGTGCGAATATTGTGTTTCAAAATGACTTTAATCAGTTTAATTTTCGTGGACCCAAGACTTAAAAATGACAACGTTCAACATTTGTGTATTTTCAGTTTGCTCTCTTCCAAAAAGAAAAGTTAGGGACCGACAATGTAACGCGATCGCTTCCTCGAAGGCCCTTAATGTAGTCTTAAAGGACACACATTATTGTTCTAACACCCTTCCCTCGTCGAAACATCCTGGTTATAAAGTCCTCTCCCCTCCGAGCGTCAAAAACACTCTGTTCTCAAGTTAGTCCCAGATGATGCAGCAGATATTTTGAGTTCTGAAACACAAGATGCCAAATGAAAGGTTCTCAGGCTGCCCCAAATAAATTGTCTGTTTGCTGTAACCCGACCCACCATTTTTCAAGTGGGTAGGTAGGTAGGTAAATTCCTTTTTTTTTAAACTTTGAAGGAAAAAAAGGTCCAAAATGAATTGTGTGTTTGGTGTAACCCTACCAACATTTTTCAAGTGGGTAGGTAGGAAGGTAAATTCTTTTTTTTTTTTTTTACTTTAAAGCATAAAACATTCCAAATTTGTATATAGAATTTAATGATAATTTGCCTATGAAATTAAGTTAATATTATCATTTATCAAAAGAGACGCTACCGTAAATGTACAAAACAAGATAATGAATAAGTCCAGCCAATAAACTATTTTTGTACAGGAAAATTATTTTATTTTTTGGCCATTTTCATGTCGTAGAATCGTCGACGTCTTGGTCATCATATATGACGAATTCTACATTTCAGCCACTGTCAAATCCCGTTTTTTCTATTCTGCCAGTGACACGCAGTGACCGCCAGGGGTCAGGCTTCAACAGACAATGAGTTGAACGTTCTCCGCTCGTGTTAAGTTTCATTTTCATTTCTTTTTCGGCTTCGTAATATTTTTAGCGAGTTCCAGTGATACAAAATTATTCAACACAGCGTTTTTTTGAAAAACGGTCGGTGAGTCGGCGAAATATAAGAAAAATAAAAGAATTTGGCATAATTTTGACAAAACGCTGATTTTTTTTTTCCCAGTGGGCTATAATTTTGACGGCTCGGTCGGGTTACGGCAAACAGACATATTATTTTGCTCTGCCTCAGGAAGATGTTTATAGCTAATGACAATACGAAGAATGTGCACTTTGTGTCCTTTAAAGGCTGGTTAGAAATGAAGCTCGATCCGTGCTGCCTGTGGTGGAGTGGTTAAGTCACAGCACATGTGCGAGTTTGAATCCCGACTTCAACAGTTTACTGCGTGTCCTCCCTTCTCTTATCCCCCATTTCCTCTCCTGTCTAATAAAACCTACAGGCAAGACAATCTTTTTGAGCTTCTTTCCTTTAAAAATAAACCAAATCATCGATGAACCACATCCAAGCCAAATTTTTCCAGATTTGAGTCTCTTGACACAGTTCAGTTTCAAGAACACTAGAGCTGTTTCAAGAATAACGTTGCTCTACCAAACTGCCAATCTCGTACTGACTCAGGATCAAAGTAGGTCTAGACTGGGACCAACCGAGTCTGAACCAGGACTATCCCAGCATTAAATCAGGAGTGAATCAGGACAAAAGCAGTAAGAGACTGTGTACATGCGTTCGCGGTGACGTCATACATCCGGGACTTATCCATAGCGGCCATTTTGAAAGGGGCACGCGATATACCAGCAACCACCACGACTGCGTCCTTTTCTACGGCAGAATGAGCTACGAATACTTTGATTCTTTAGACGATAACGGCAAACTAAGGCACACGACAAAGCTCTCATTCCTTAGTCTGACAACAGAGCGATGTCCTTACAGAACAATGACCTTACAGAACAATGACCTTACAGAAGAATGACAGGTTTTTGGCATTTTGGCCTCATACATCCTGGATATCGTATGTAATAGACGTGCAGTTGTGCCCCTTTCAAAATGGCAGACTCAGTTGCTACTGCACATGTTACCGGATGTGCGAGCGCATGTACATGTATTTGTCATATTTGGATGATGGGCCTGCCATATTGCTAAACACCATTTCCTTACTATGGCCAATCTGGGATTCTGTGTGTACTAAAGAAAGTTGTTGTTGATTAAAATGTGGAAACATTACGCACTGAAAATGTCTTAGAATTGTGAGTAACAATGAAATAAACAAGTTTTGTTTTTTTCCCCCAAATATCGGCAACATCTCGGGACCGATATCTGGGCCAACCCTCCGATATAGTCAAACTCTTCTAAGTTTTAACTGATTGTCAATGAGTCGCCGTGGCAACGACAACAGTACAAAAACCATGCGGACGCGGGGTAAAAAAAAAAAAAAAAATCGAATCATGCAGTAATTCATAAGGTATTTAAAGTGTAAAAATACCATCCACATGCCAAACGTTCCCATAAACTCTTCATAAATTAACAAGGAAATACAAATAAATACAAGACGTTTACAGTTAATAAAAATGCATAAAAGTGTTTCTCGTTTTAAGAGTAAGGCCGTGTAATGGAGGAATATGAAAATAAAACTTTACGACACAAATATGTAAACACGTGTGACTCTAATTCTGACTCAGTTTGGTGTTAAAGAACCTGTGGTAAATATGTATCAGTTTTACTTGCGTTAAGTTGCAGTTTGTGAAGAAAGTTTGGAAAATAAGAGTGTAAACTGACAGGAAGTAGAGCCGAATCCTTCTGTGATGTCATCAGTGTGCGACGCAGAGACAGTTTTACACTCACACACTTTTCTGACAGTTTAAACCATCGTTGGACTGAATAAAGGTGTTTTATGTATTATTGTGTGTAAGATCAGAACTGTCGTTTACACTCTGGTTGCCAGGTAACAGCTGTGGAATTACTGACCTATGTCGTATGTTAAAAGCTCTGGTAAATATAAATGTGGTAAATACAACAAAAAATAATGATAATAACAAACGGTTTTAGTAATAAAGGTGTAAAATGTAATTGACAAGTTGAGCCAGCGCACTGAAGGATAAGTAAGAAGTCCAGATCCGTTTAATTGTTTTGACGTCATTTACCGTATTTTCGGGACTATAAGTCGCACCTTTTTTCATAGTTTGGCCGGGGTGCGACTTATATGTGATATTGTTCTTTATTTTCACACTGGCAACCACAAGAGGGCGCTCTAGGCTCCAAGTGACGCAGAAGAAGAATCTGCACTTCCTCTGGAGTTTGTGGAGTTGTTTAGAAGTGACACAGAGGAAGAAGAATTCAGTGGATTTAGTGATTTGGGGTAAAACTGATGCTTTGCTAAGCTTGTTAGCATGTTCTTTATGCTATAGTTATCTGAATAACTGTTCATATGTTACGTTAACATACCAGACACTTACCACAGTTCTGTCTGTGCCTCATGTAGCTGAAGGTGTTAGCGTTAGCATACGTCGTGTAGCTGAAGGTGTTAGCGTTAGCATACGTCATGTAGCTGAAGGTGTTAGCGTTAGCATACGTCATGTAGCTAAACGTGTTAGCGTTAGCATACGTCATGTAGCTGAAGGTGTTAGCGTTAGCATACGTCATGTAGCTGAAGGTGTTAGCGTTAGCATACGTCATGTTGCTGAAGGTGTTAGCGTTAGCATACGTCATGTTGCTGAAGGTAACATGTTCTCTCATCTGTTATTATTTTAAACTGCATGATTAAATGTCTGTTCTTGGTCTTTGAATTTAATCAAATTAATTTCCCCAAAAATGCGTCTTATACTCCAGTGCGACTTATAGTCCTGAAAATGTGTCGTTTCAAACTCGTTTACTCCAGATACAGACGAGGTCAAAAGGCACGTTTCCACTGGCTCCGTCCCTCGTCCCGTTTGTGTGGAGTCCTTGCGTTTCCTGCACCTGACGCCACATCGTGAGGCAAATGTCGCTCTCACAAACAGAACTAAGGTTTTAAATCAAAACTGTTTTATACTTTGTAAATGACTGAGCTCGGCCTTAAAAACAGATATTTAGTAGTTCCAAGTTAACGTCATCGCTATGTGTGTGTGACTCAACTAAAGCTAACGGGTAACGACTTTTTCTAAATGTATCTCACAAATTTATGTAGCGGCTACAATGTGAGTGCTGTGCAGCGATAAACAGGAAACGGCTGATGCTAACATGCTTTGCTAGCTTTGTTTTGCTAAGGCTCGACATTTAAGTTAGCTGAATTAGACTTAAGGCCGAGCTCAGTCATTTACAAACAGACAATTAGCAGTTCCAAGTTAACGTCATCGCTATGTGTGTGCGCGACTCAGCTAAAGCCAACGCTAACAGGGAACAACTTCTGGTTCTACAGCTTTTTCTAAATGTATCTCACAAGTTTATATAACGCTAACGATGCGAGTGCCGTGCGGCGATAATCAGGAAACGGCTGATGCTAACGTGCTTTGCTAGCTTTGTGCCGCTAAGGCTGGACATATAAGTTTAGCTCGGACTTGTTTTTCAAGTCAGAGTTTGAACTGATGAATAGTGACGTTTTTTTTTACTTTTACTTGTTTTTTTCGTCACCTTTTGTCGTTATTAGTCATTGTCAGTGGCGTTTTAGTCATTTTTGTTAAGTTCTTGTGTTGCTTTTGTTGTTGACAAATGATTCTTTTGTGTTTCTCTGCTTTTTGCCTCTTGTTTTAGCCCGAGTCTGCGTTCTCTCTGGTCCAATCATCTGGCTGTGCTGTGGAGCTCCTCCCCCTGAGCTAAAGTCCACCTGGAGCCCAAGTGCCTGACCACTTTGGGAGCTAGAACCTCTCAGGGGCCACTTTTGATCCAAGAAAGGGACCAGAGACTTAAGACAGAGGGGACACTTTTGGACTGAACAGAAGCGCTCCAAAGTGAACCAGTGGAAACGTGGCTGAATTCCCCCCTTTACATTAGAACCACAGAAGTTTAACCGATGTTTAATATAATGTTCTGTTTGAATCATGCCACGGTACGACTTACTTCTCCTTCACTAATGAATAATCTCGTCAGTCAAAGCTCGATCTACGTGAAATGAGTGTTTGGTAAATATTCTAGTTCTAAAAAATAACAAATATCCGTATAATCCTGTATTTCACAGTTCATTCCGGTCTGTTCCGTCTCCTCAGACCGGACGCCGGCTCCGCAGCTCCGATCTCCTCCACGTTCGATTCACCGCCGTCCTCCAATAAAGGTATGTCCTCCTCTATGTCCGGCTCGAGCCCCGCCCCTTCCTGCTCGAGCTCCTGCTCCTCCTCCTCCTCCACCGCCGTCTCGTCTCCTTCCTCCAACGCGTCGTCTGCTTCTTGTTCGGCGGTTTGGGGCGGTTTTTCCTGCTCCTCGGCGACCGTTTCCTCCGAGATGGAGTGCATGGGCCTGGGGGGCTTTCCCGGAAGAGTCTCGTTGGCCCCCAGGGACTCGATCAGGCTGTCCAGGTTTCGTTCGCAGGAGCCGTCTAAAAAAAAATAAATAAAAAAGAAACAGACTAAACACAAGCAGAAAGTTTCAAACGGTCTCTTTTTATCTGCAAATGGACGTGCGTCAGTCCTGGACACATCTACAGCGAGGAAAGAAAGGATCTGTTCTTTAAAACTTATAAATGACGGAGGGTCTGAAATGTTCCTCGTAGGTGCATTTCTACTGTGAGGGACAGAATCTAAAAAAAATAAAATAAACGGAAATCAAATTGTATGATATTTAGATCATTTATTTGTTTGTTATTGCTGCATTAGTATTTGAACATCAGCGAGAATTCTGTCCGTCAAAGACCCGTTAGTCTGCCTTTACAAAGTCCACCTCTGCTCTACTTATTCGTCCGAATTAGCAGCACCTGTTTGAGCTCGTTAGCTGCATAAAGACCCCTGTCCACAATCAGTCCGACTCCGCCCACTGCCACGGACAAGACCCCAGAGACTGAACTGTCGACCTCCACAAGGCTGGAAAGGGCGACGGGCGATTGGCAAGCAGAAAGATCAACTGTTGGAGCGATTGTTATTGAGAAAATGGAAGAGGCTGAAGAGTGATGGCCAAATGAAGCCCCATGAACCATTTGAGGCTTTAGCCAATTGTATCGATACATAAGTCGATGCCTCAAAAGATGTTTCAGTTCCTCCACTGCGCCATCTTGTGGTAAAAAAAAATGTAATTCATGCACGTTAGTTCAGTGGCGTGTGCACAGATGACGTTACCTTGCACGTTGAGCGGGAGGATTCGTGCGTACACATGGCGTTACCTTGCACGTTGAGCGGGAGGATTCGTGCGTACACATGGCGTTACCTTGCACGTTGAGCGGGAGGATTCGTGCGTACACATGGCGTTACCTTGCACGTTGAGCGGGAGGATTCGTGCGTACACATGGCGTTACCTTGCACGTTGAGCGGGAGGATTCGTGCGTACACATGGCGTTACCTTGCACGTTGAGCGGGAGGATTCGTGCGTACACATGGCGTTACCTTGCACGTTGAGCGGGAGGATTCGTGCGTACACATGGCGTTACCTTGCACGTTGAGCGGGAGGATTCGTGCGTACACATGGCGTTACCTTGCACGTTGAGCGGGAGGATTCGTGCGTACACATGGCGTTACCTTGCACGTTGAGCGGGAGGATTCGTGCGTACACATGGCGTTACCTTGCACGTTGAGCGGGAGGATTCGTGCGTACACATGGCGTTACCTTGCACGTTGAGCGGGAGGATTCGTGCGTACACATGGCGTTACCTTGCACGTTGAGCGGGAGGATTCGTGCGTACACATGGCGTTACCTTGCACGTTGAGCGGGAGGATTCGTGCGTACACATGGCGTTACCTTGCACGTTGAGCGGGAGGATTCGTGCGTACACATGGCGTTACCTTGCACGTTGAGCGGGAGGATTCGTGCGTACACATGGCGTTACCTTGCACGTTGAGCGGGAGGATTCGTGCGTACACATGGCGTTACCTTGCACGTTGAGCGGGAGGATTCGTGCGTACACATGGCGTTACCTTGCACGTTGAGCGGGAGGATTCGTGCGTACACATGGCGTTACCTTGCACGTTGAGCGGGAGGCATTCCATCCCTCTCTTCTTCATCAGATATCGAATGGTCTGCAGCTGGTTCATGATCTCGTTCTTCTGATCCTGGGCCACCGATTTCACGCTGAACGCACACAAACACAGAGAGTCTTGTTGCCGTGACGATGCTCAAAACACTCAGAACTGTCCCAAACATGCCACAATGTCCCCTCTACAGATATAGTCATAGTTAGATCACCAAATGATATTATAAAGAGATGGTATATTGATGGTATATTGCATCTTTTTTTATAAGTTATCCGTTTTTTATGATTTACTTCTGTACCTACGTTGTGTTGCAACCCTGGAATTTCCCCATTGTAGGACAAATAAAGCCTTATCTTATCTTTTTCTCTTGTTTTGCGACTCATTCGTTCATCCATAAATCAATTAATCAGATTTCCCGCGTTCTCTCTGGTCGTCTTCTGTTTTTTTGTGCGTTTGATATTTGATTTGTCATGAACTGGATAAACATAAAAGACAATAATAGAAACCGCTATCGAGTTATCGGATTATTTAAACATCCCATACGGAGTCACATCTGACGCGAGTAGTCTGATTTCTCTCCCGCTTTAAAGGACACGGGGGAGACTGGGACACGAGGGAGACCGGGACACAAGGGAGACCGGGACACGGGGGAGACCGGGACACGGGGTAGACCGGGACACGGGGGAGACCGGGACACGGGGGAGACCGGGACATGGAGAGACTGGGACACGAGGGACACCGGGACAAAAAGACAAAAACTACCCGGTAATCGATATTATTTAAAAACTCATTGTACGTTTTCTTCCACGTACGACGCTTACTCTGAAAAATGAGCGTCAGGTTTGTCTCGCTCTGTGAAAAGGTGCTAAATCAGATCTCCTGATGGGGTGATCTGATCATGGAGGTGGAGGTGAACGGGTGGAGACGTTGCACTGACCAGTTGGTGATGGGGTCGAGCTGGGTGAGGATGGAGTTCAACATGCGCTCGGTCTGAGCCAGACGCTGCTCCAGCTCGTTCAGCTGGTTCTCTGCACAAACACGGCACGAGCGTTACACACACGCCATGTTCACAACCTGCCTCCACAAACACACACACACCACAAACACACACACCAACCACAGACACACACACCACAGACACACACACACACACACCACACACACCACAGACACCACAGACACACACACACACACACCACAGACACCACAGACACACACCTGCCTCCACACACACACACCACAGACACACACACCACAGACACACACCTGCCTCCACACACACACACCACAGACACACACCCGCCTCCACAGACACACACCCGCCTCCACAGACGCACACCCGCCTCCACAGACACACACCCGCCTCCACAGACACACACCCGCCTCCACACACACACACCCGCCTCCACACACACACACCCGCCTCCACAGACACACACCCGCCTCCACAGACACACACCCGCCTCCACACACACACACCCGCCTCCACACACACACACCCGCCTCCACAGACACCCACCCGCCTCCACAGACACACACCCGCCTCCACAGACACCCACCCGCCTCCACAGACACACACCCGCCTCCACAGACACCCACCCGCCTCCACAGACACCCACCCGCCTCCACACACACACACCCGCCTCCACACACCCGCCTCCACACACACACACCCGCCTCCACAGACACCCACCCGCCTCCACAGACACCCACCCGCCTCCACACACGCACACCCGCCTCCACAGACACACACCCGCCTCCACAGACGCACACCCGCCTCCACAGACGCACACCCGCCTCCACAGACGCACACCCGCCTCCACAGACGCACACCCGCCTCCACAGACGCACACCTGCCTCCACAGACGCACACCCGCCTCCACAGACGCACACCTGCCTCCACAGACGCACACCCGCCTCCACAGACGCACACCCGCCTCCACAGACGCACACCTGCCTCCACAGACGCACACCCGCCTCCACAGACGCACACCTGCCTCCACAGACGCACACCCGCCTCCACAGACACACACCCGCCTCCACAGACACACACCCGCCTCCACAGACACACACCCGCCTCCACAGACGCACACCCGCCTCCACAGACGCACACCCGCCTCCACAGACGCACACCCGCCTCCACAGACGCACACCTGCCTCCACAGACGCACACCCGCCTCCACAGACGCACACCTGCCTCCACAGACGCACACCCGCCTCCACAGACGCACACCTGCCTCCACAGACACACACCTGCCTCCACAGACTTCTTTGCTCCTTTCACCAGCTTCTCCTTTTGGGCCTGATCATCTGCAGACTTTATCTGAAAGAACAAAACGCAGGATGAAAGAGACAAACCAACACTCGCGCCCCAAAGAAAGACGTCCTCGAGTTCAACAAATCCTGACCGGGCAGCGAAAACTGGGAATGAATTACATTTTTTTTATTCATGTCATTATTTATTTCATTATGTATTTATTTAATTTTTTATTCAATTATATTTTAATTATTGCATTTTATTTATTTTATTTAATTTATTTACTTTATTTACATTATTTAATTTATTTTTGTTGTTTTTTTATTTTACTCATTCTATTTATTTATTTATTGTATGTATTTTACTGATTTTATGTATGTCATGTACTTTACTCATTTTATTTTACTTATTTTATTAAAATCTTACTATGCCCTTCGTTCACGATGTGACATTTATCATTGTTTATCATTATTTATTATTATTGAATTGCGGTGATAAAATGAAGTACAGACAGTATTTGTACTTCTTCTCGCAGCCTGTGGGGGCAGCAGTGTCAAGTCAGTGTAATTCTGAGTGTTGTTGGAATGAGACTCAGATCACACACCTTCATATTTGTACGGACTGATTTGGGGAAGCGAGCCTTAATTATGCTGCTCCCACAGCTTGGAACACTACAAACGGAAGACTGTGCAATGCTTTTATTCCCCTCCAGGACGATTATTTCTATTGTACATTTAGACTTTTTCAATACATTAAGAACTAAATAAAATGCTGAAAATATTTACGAACAAAATGTATAATTAATTCAAATCAGAAATTATTTTTGTTTTTCCACTGTATGCGTGACAAACCCTACACCTCAGCACGTCCCGCCCGGTTAAACGAAGGCCGCTGACTGAACACAACGGCGCCCCCTCTGGTGAGCGGAAAAGAGACCGACCTTCAGGAACTTGTAGGCGGCGAACACTCCGACCCCGATGGCGTAGAGCGGCATCAGCGTGAACACGTAGCCCTTGTTGCTGTTGCTCTTGTACTTGTCCGACTTGAGTTCCTGCTCCATCAGCGTCTTCATGTTCTGCAGGTTCTCCGCCGACTGAGCGCCGGGCGAGTTCATGTGGACGGGAGCGCCGCGCACCGCCCCGGGACCTGCCGCACACACAAGAGCTGCCGTGACTGTCGGGTTCAGCGTTCGGGGTCAGCGTTCGGGACGACACGAAGAGACAACACGAAGCGACGACACGGACCGACGACTCGGACCGACGACACGGACCGACGACTCGGACCGATGACACACACGTGTCCGCGCCAAGGATCGGCGGCATGTTCGATATCAGAATCGATATCAGCGTCGATATACCGGCGGGCGGGCGCTGCAGCCGCTCGGACCGCTTTATTTGGACGCGGTTGAGCGATTTGACAGTGAAATGAAGTGTATTTTCCAGGGCGTGACCGGACGCTCGACCACGAAGCACGAACGTAAACCTCGGAGTGTCATGTGACCCGCGGCGCGTCTGTTTCTCCGGGACAAAGGACTATTGTGCGTCCTCTGTTCTGTGTGGAGTTGATAAACACAGGATAAATATCACGAGGCAGGTGCAATATCGTGGGGATTTGTCCTGAAAATAACACAGCGTTAAACAAACTGATTTTTTTAAATAAAAGGCGTGACATGAATTATACCAACACTTGATAATCACATGAATAAGATAAAGTTAGACCTTAATCTACATCAGAACTGTTATAAAACCCCAAAGTACAATCAAGGTTTTAGTCTCAAGTTTTTTTTCTGTTGTTTTTTGGAAATAATTGCGGTTGAAATTGGTTCTGAGCCTTTTTCCTGCAAAAACCATGATGTTTTTTCCTCTTAAAACTACAACACAGTTAATAATGTGTAGCTTTGTTTCATTGAGGACAGTAATATTGATCTGAAACGGATTAAAGGTCTTAAAGGCGCGGCTGAAACGTTATCATCGAGATGATCAATTCTTTTATCTAGAACATGAGCTCGTTTCCAAGGAGATCTTTTTACCACAGACATTTCCCAACAATGGCATTGAATTTAATCCATACTTTAATTGAAAACTTTGTGAATCCAGGTCAAATAATTCAAGTAATTGTAAATAAAACTGCATTTTGAATGATTTGAGACTATAAAATGCCTGTCTGACGTAACAGCGGATTTATATAATTTGAAACTAATGTAAATTGAAGCACAAACCAATAAATAATGCCCTAACTTTGGCATTTTCACAGAATGGACACAAAAAAAACAAATGTCTGAAGGAGCAGTGCTAAAACTATAGCATCAAGCTTTTGTCACTTTTAGATTTACTCCAAATCTAAAATAAACCAAAACGTGGCACTAAATATTACTCAAGCAGGAGTAAAAGTACAACATCAGAACTTTAAAAAGTACAGCTTGTTGAAAGTACTCTCCACTTGTGGCTGAGAGAAGAGGATTACTTATAAAAGACGGAGAAAACGCAATCAAATCCGTCTTAGGACGTGAAAAGCTGATATTTAGGGGCATTTTGTGTCCTTAAACAACTAATCAACCAAGCTGGAATGTGATTCATCTTATTTTTTACAATCACAACCAAAATTTAGAGCAGTGGGCGGAGACGGGGGGTAGGTGAAATCTGTAATTTTCCATACCCGAATGCAGGACGAGGAGCGCTGAGGAGGATTATGACACCAAGGACATGGACTTTACAATAACGAGCTCCCTTTATTATTTAATTATGTTTGAAATGTACCAAGGCCGATTATTTCTACTGAGAAAAGCAGCGATAAAAGGGCAATAACGAGCTCGTTAGTCTGAGGAGACGGAAGGAACGGCTTTGAACCACAGCTTATGGACGCATTTAGGACAAAAAGCTTCTTCTTCTTCTGCACAAACCGACTCAAACTGCCGACAACTGAATTATGTTGATTATTACGTTCAGGGTTTGGAGACAAAAAGACATCACGACTAAATCAGGCAGATTTTAAAAAGTTCTTTACATTTAGATCTGTTTTTTGGACGACAGATTGACCTGAATGATCACAATTATCGATTAACCGCATAATCTTGACTTTGTTTAGACATGTCATCTGCAGAGAACCTTTCGTGAACCTAATCTTGTGGTTTAGGCCTCTACAAATATACTCTGAAATGCGTGTGATCGGCGTCTTTATATTGATGGGAGAAGAGGAGACAGGTAGTGCCAGAGCCTAATCTCACCTAAAAACCGACGTGAGCCAAAGGAAAGTGACTTTCTCAAAGTCTCAAGCCCCTCCCCCTGAGCGTTACCATGGAGATCATATCACTAACAACTGATATAATACTTAAAAGAGCTTCAATGAGCGGTCAATAAGATTACATTTATATTATTTTATCCATTTGTGGCCATTACATGTTATTCTTTATAAAACTCTGCAGTGCTGAATGGTGGGCTGTTTCATTTTCTCACAGAAATATTTGAAAGTTTAAACATTAAAAAAAACAATGTCATTTTGTTTTGTTGATAATCAGGATTAATTGAAAAATTGCGATATTTCTCGTGACTCTAACATGTGATACCGCGACATGATTATTATCGATTATGAGCCTGTTTGTGCTCAATATTACAGAGAACATGATACATAATCATCTCCATGTGATATAGTTTAACTGAGACTCCCCCAAAAGCACAATATGTCCCCTTTAGCCGCGCTGTCCGCGTGTCCGCCGCAGTGACGTGACCCTCGCCGGGCTCCGTACCTTTCCTGCTGTAGCGCGAGTCCAGGCGCGCGTCCTTGGCCCCGCTTCCTCCTCCTGCACCTCCTGCACCTCCTGCACCTCCTCCGACCCCGAACATCCTGGGGAGGACCACGAACGTGAAGAGCACCGCGGTGAACGCGAGCGCGACCTGCTGCGACGCGGATAGCACCATGGCCCGTGCGTAAAGAGCCGCGCGTAAAGAGCCGCGCGTAAAGAGCCGCGCGGAGAGACGTGCGGGGGAAATGTGTCCAAATGTGTCCAAATGTGTCCGAGTGTGTCCGAGTGTCCCGCTGAAGCCAACGCTTGTGCGCACACGGAGGAGCAGGACAGGCGCACGGGCCGTTTCTGCGGCTGCACCACAACAACAGGAGCAGGACAACCGGATGTCCGGGGATTTTCACAGTAAAAGACATTCTAATCCAGAACACAATCTCCATCAAATATGAGTTTGAGCTGTTTCCCAATAAGATTTACAGCTGTAACCAAATATACACATTTGGATTGATCAAAAATCACTTTTGGCTTTTGAAATATTAAATCAATATGGCCAGCATTGACATTTTAAAACTAAATTATATTATTAAATGTACTTTGTAACACAGATGCTTTATCTTACTTAGAACAACATAATTAACAAACTTAAACTTTAAAACATAATTTCTAAACATGACGACTTCTGCTTCTCTTCAAAGTCTGAGGCCCCGGTTTCGTTTAGTGTTTGATGATCTAATAATGGGATGTAGTGGTTCCAAACGTGAGGTCTGGGGCCACAACAAGCACAGAAAAGAAAAGTGAATTTATAATCAACTTTACAGAAATTTTGCCATTAGTTTCATCATTATTTACATTATATTTTCTTTACAACAGAGTGTTATGGTGGGACCCGGATGGGCCCCCATGGGCCCCTTAGATACGGGGGCCTCAGAGGCTCATGTGAAACAAAGACATGTCACATATTTATCCAATTTTACAGACGATGTTAAAGTGAATGAACAGAAATCCTATGGAATAATAAAAGGGACTTTATTTTGAAAGGATGATTCACTGAAACAGGAAGTGCTTTTAACAGCTGAGTTTACGTCAAACACTGGAGCTTGGCACTTGTTTAGAATGATTTAGAATCACAACCGTTTTTCTGGTAGTACTTATACTTCTCTTTGACTCTGAAGAACACTATATTTAAACAAAGAAATGAGTGAAATGAACTTCCCTGCTTCACCACTAGGTGTCAGTAAGAACCCCTCTGTAAGCGTGTCCGAGACACTTTGCTGGTTTAAAAACTCTGAAAAGGAGATGTTTTATTTTGAGAAGAAAATAGACAAAAACAGAAAATATTCCACTCTTGACATTGTTGTGGATGGAATAACGCCAGAGCCATTTCAAAGCTTTCTAACATCTAAAATCACTAAAAACCTTCTAAATAAAAAACAAAAGTTTCAGCTTCACAAAGTCAAAAGATTTGTTTTGTTTTAAATTGGTGATCGCTATGACGATGGCCCAAACCCATGGATAACGAATTAAAATGGTCAATCTGAATGATTTTATTACTCCTACATTTTATGTTGTTATATGAATATAATCCAGGCATTTAATTTAAGATAAGATAAGATATTCCTTTATTGTCCCACATGGGGAAATTTCATTGGTGCAACGCAGGAAGATACAGAGGTAGATACAGAAGAACAGATCACTTATAGGAAGTCTGAAAAAAGTTTCAATAGTTCAATAAGAAAGATGTGAAAATAGTGGAGGCAAACTTTTATTTATGTATTTATTTACTTATTGGATGAGACATGGAGACAACATTGTTGGTGGGATCATTGTGAGGAGGGGATCACCGTGACAACGCGCACATTCCGTGTCTTTGACTGGATCAGAACACGTCTATTGAACAGAACTTCCGGTGTAGGCACTTTCAGTGTAAGAGCACACATTTATATAACAGGGCAACACCCCCACATGCTCTTAACACTGTAGTCTGAGCAAATGTACCTTTATAAATATTACACGGTTTACTTGTACCACATTTACACAAATGGAGAAGTTTACAAATGTTCTTTTTGGAAAAGAACATTTGTAAACTTCTCCATTTTGAGCTTGTTGACAGACGTAGTGAAAATATCTGCCACCATGTCTGCTGTCGCACAATACTCTTTACAGATTTTCCTGTCATTGAGCGCAGACCTATTGAAATGGTACTTAATGTCAATATGCTCACACCTCTGGCGGGTCATGAGATGTTTCGATAATACTACTGCACCCTGATTATCGCCACACAAAAGAACTAATGAGTATTGACGTTCACTGTGCATTCCTGCCGTAGTTGTGTGAGGTATAAACTCTCCTGAGCGGTGGTTGCCATGGCCACTGTAATGGCAGAAAATGGGTCATGTCATGTCATTCTAATGTTGTTTTAGGCCATGACATGTCACGGAATTAATATCTTTGTTGTTCTCCTGTGTGCAGATGGGATAAGAATATGAGGTCCTGATTATACTGAATATCTACTGTCCGGCACCTCTTAATCATCAATTAATGCGTCAGGACCGGATTCAGTGTGGAAATGGTCTTTGATTAAACCTCTGAAGAGATGGCTGGAACCGTCACAGACGTGATAGTCTGGTCTATCTCTTTTTGAGCTGATTTGGGTTGTGATTATGTTATGTTTGTTACCACCTATAAAAGGTGTACTTTGTAAATTGTAAAGTTAGGTAGGGACAGAACGAACTTGTCTTAGGGAAAGTGAGGGTGTTTATCCACTGTGCACGTGAATAAACTTCCACCTTTTGAGAGAGACCGAGAGACTCTGTTTCTGCTTCAAGTTATTGCCTGGTTACTCTTTACTTGATCATTGTTTACAGGAAACTGCCGTAACAATTTTGGCGTCTTACGAACGACGGATCCTTCGGCGGCGGTCCATCTTTTCGGGGTTCGTGTGAAGCAGGGCTGGCCACCTGGAACACCACATTCCAGCCTCCACTCTCCATGGTTTGAGACGGGAGGCCTGCGTCACCGGCCCGGAGGAGGGGAGCGCCGACGTTCGGATTCGAAAACAACCACCGCGGTGAGTCTTTTTTTTGTCTCTCTCAACTAGGTCGAAATCATAGGGTATTAATCTGTTTTTGTAATTTTTTTTTTGTATTTTGTTTTACTCTCGGATCTGTTTTGAATATTTCTTGTGATATTTTGCTAAAGTTACATTTACTGGTGTCTGTAGGAGGACATTGTTTGTTTTTATAACACACTCGAGATAACCATAATCAGTCGGCAGAAGGCCACTGCAGAGAAGAGCCCACTTATTTCACTAGCTAAAGCAATTTAAAAATTGTCTTGTAGTCTAGTTTTGCCTGGGGTAAAAATAGTCTTAGCGAGTGGTGGACCCTAGACTAAAGAAGAGTGGAAGGTACGATTTAGCATAACACAGACGTGTGATTTTGACTTAACGTACGGTTACAAAATGGGGAAAAATCAATCGAAGTGTGTAAAAATTCCTGAGACACCAGTAATGTTGATAATGTCAAACAAGTATGGGGCGGAGTGTTTAGAATGCCTGCCGATTTGGACTGGAAAATATGGGTTCCCAGTAGGAGGGTCTTTAAGCATGAGTCAAATTGCAAAACTTAAAACAAACTTAGAGGAAGCACAAGAGAAGCTGTTAAAATCTAAAAAAGTATCAAGTGAGTCGGTTAAGTGGGTGCGGAAACACGAGAAGTGGGTAAAAGTGTGGGAGACGGAAGCTGAGTCACGTGAGCGAAAGAGACTATGTAAACAATTGACTGTGAAGGTTGAATGTGAGGAAGAAGGAGAGAGTCGAAAACCGCCGCAATATTCACATACTGCTGCCAACCCTTATCGCACAGCAGACACCAGCACACACACGGCTGGTGCGCGCCCACGCACACACGCACTCACACTCACACCGCCACAACTGGGAGAACGGATCACTTCGTCTATGCCTTCTCTTTATCCAGATTTGACCGGTCTTTCTGCGGCGCTGCTCGACACCGACCTGGACGCCTACCCCAGCGGTCGACCTCACCCAAACCCACCACCAGAACTCGAGGAGGACGGAGCCATAGGGGGCATCGAGCCAACGCAACCTGGACCTTACTATGCTAACGGACAACTGCCCATGGCCAATCATGGACTCAGATCACAACAAGCTCTGCCCACTCAACCATGTTTAGCTCTTCCAGCTCCTGGACATTATGGGGGGTCGGATTGACTGGCGGGGGCGGAAGGGGGCAGGTCCGAGCACGCAGCAGAGACGACTGGCTCAACGACACACGCACCGGAACAACACCCACAACAACACCTGCAAGAGGGTAACATGCACCTGGCACAACTCACACACGCAATCACCTATCTTGAGGCATGTGCAGTGGTACCGGAGGGTACCTATTCTAAAATTAGTCAAGCTAAAGCTAAATTTCCAGAGTACCAATTGAACGTTAACGGGGAAAAAATTGATTTTTTGGTGGATTCAGGGGCTACAAATTCAGTGATTAAATGTTCTGCACTAACGAAAAAACCTCGGCTGGGGGGTCGTTACACATTTTCATTATCAGCTTCTGGGGAGACAACGAAGGGGCATTTCACATCTCCTTTAACATGTTTTGATGTCAGTGGTCACTCGTTCAAACATTCATTTCTCTATTCCCCTTTGTGTCCAGTGAACTTGATAGGACGGGATCTGATGTGTCGATTAGGAATTTGCCTTATCTCCACATCAGACGGCCTGCAGGTCACAAATAACAGAGAATGGTTTAAATTTTCTGGCGGAGCGTACAGAGGCTCCTGAATATGACTATTTTTGGAAATTGTCCCCAAATTCCTCAATTCAGTTAATTTCATTAGCCTATGAGAAAGTGACACACAATGAGAATGTTGATTTCAAGGATGTGAGAAAATTGCAGTGCTCGTTTTGTTTGCCCACAGATGCAACAGAAATAGAATGTGATTTTGATGCTTGTTGGAATGAATGCTGTGAGGACTTTTTAAAGACTGAACATTTATTCTGGGGTAGAGACTTTTCTGTTGTCTCCGTGTCACTCCCCGATTCACTTAAAAACTTTAGCCTGTCAAACTCAAATCTGTATGTAGCATTATCAAAACCAAAGAATGCTAATTGGGGGGAGGTACAGGATTTTGTCCATCAATGTTTTATAGCGGAGGACTGTTCCAAACTCTAATGTGACATTTTCACGGTCTTCGGGCGCATGGCGGGTGTGTTTACAGTCGCCTCTGCATTCCTTTCGCTGTGTTTCCACTGATAAGAGATACGCTGCTCCGGGAGCGGATTGTTTTTTATCTCAGGCTGGGGCAGAGGCGATACCGGAACTAAGAAAGGTGGGGGTTGACCTGTGGGCTAAGAGTCCAACTGATGTCGGCCTGATTCGAGGTTGTCAGCCCGTGGTGATCACCCCGAAATCTGACGCTCGCCCCTGTAGACCACAATATCCTCTGCGCCCAGAGGCGGTTGAAGGTATTACTCTGGTGTTTGAAGCCCTGAGGGAGGCGGGAGTAATAGTTCCTTGTAAATCGGGGGGGGGTACGGAGCCCCATATTTCCGGTTAAAAAACAAAGCGAACCTGGGGTACCAGAGAAATGGAGGTTTACAAACGATTTGAAAGCAGTGAACGAAGCTGTTCAACCTGTCGTGGCTGTGGTGCCAAACCCATACACTATCTTATCTCAGATTCCTCCAGAGGCAAAATATTTCACAGTTGTGGATCTAGCTAATGCTTTTTTCTCTGTCCCCGTTCACCAGGATTCGCAGTTTTGGTTTGCTTTCGAGTTTCAGAATCGACTCTGGACTCTGACACGGCTGTGTCAGGGGTTCGTGCATTCTCCAACATGGTACAATGCAGCGCTGCGAGATTCATTGGCTCCCTTGCGACTGGCACCAGGTAGCTGCCTGCTACAATATGTGGATGACATATTGTTGTGCTCGCAAACCGAGGACCAATGTAAACAAGATACGGTGACCTTACTCAAACATTTGCATGCAGAAGGCCACAAGGCCAGTCTCTCAAAATTGCAATATGTTAAAGAGGAAGTAATATTTCTGGGTCATGTGATATCTAAAAATGGCAAAAGCATTACGACGAAGCGCGTCTCAGCCATTCAGAATATTCCGAAACCAATAACTAAGAAACAATTGATGTCATTTCTAGGAATGTGTTCATATTGTCGACAGTTCATTCCAAATTATTCTGTAATGGAGTCTCCTTTAGGTGCACTAATCCATGGAAAAGGCCTTAGGACTAATGACAAACTGACATGGACAGAGGAAGCAGACAAAGCTTTCTGTGAGTTGAAAATGGCTTTACAGAAGCCTCCAACTCTGGGGTTACCTGACCCAACAAGACCTTTCACACAGACTGTTGACGAACGCAACGGCTGCATGACTTCTGTCCTCTTACAGGCGCACGGGGGCTCCCTGCGACCTGTGGCTTTTTTCTCTGCTAAGCTGGACCCCGTTGCAGCCGGCATGCCACGATGTCTACGCGCGGTGGCGGCTGCTGAAAAAGCAGTCTTGGCCTCGCGTGATCTGGTGGGCTATGCTGAGCTAACACTGCTTGTGCCACATGCTGTCTCTCTGATCCTGCTGGAACAGAAAACTTTGCATCTTTCTGCTTCCCGATGGCTCAGGTACAACACAGTTTTGCTTGAATTACCTAACGTCACAGTAAAACGATGCACACAGCTTAACCCTGCCACCCTCTTGCCCACCCCTGAAGAGGGCGAAGCTCACTGTTGCATTTCTACAATCGAACAGATGGATCAGCATCTCGAGACACCAACACGGGACAGAACCGTGTTGGCTTTGCAGTATGCTCTGAGTGGGATGTGGCGGCCTCAGGCCCACTGCCCTCTCATTTCTCTGCACAGACTGCAGAATTGGTGGCTCTGACAGTCGCATGCACATTGGCGAAGGGTCAGTCCGTCACAATTTTCACAGACTCTCGCTATGCGTTTGGTGTATGCCACGACTGGGCGGGGTTGTGGCGACACAGGAACTTTTTGAAATCGGATGGTAAGCCTATTCTGAACTGCACGCAAGTTGGGGAACTCCTGACGGCGATCTTGCTCCCATCTGATATTGCTATATGCAAATGTCAAGCTCATACTAACAGAACTGACCCAATTTCACAGGGAAACAGCAGAGCGGACAAGGCAGCCAAGGCCGCATCTTATCTCTGCAGACAAGAGCAAAATGAATGTTTTGTGTCTAATAACACTTCTCTTCCAGAGTCCTTATCAGCCATGCAGGAATTCTCCACGTCAGAGGAAATCTCTGTGTGGAAGAAGGCGGGGGCTGAGAAGTGTGATGGCATTTGTGATGGCAACCTGTTTACCTAAACATTTTTTTCAGGCAGATGGCGCTGATCTCACATGGACGGGACCAATGCGTCAAAAGGGGGGATGGTGACGGCTGTGGGACAGAATTGGTTCACGAAAGGTTTTACCTTTTATGCCCAAAAATTTTGTCAATCTTGTGCTATCTGTTTAAACAATAATCCAGGTAGAGCAAGACAAATTCCACAGGCGGCACACCCACCGCCAGAAAGACCTTTTGGGCATATGCAAATGGATTTCATTGAGCTTAATTCATCAGAAGGCAAGAAATTCTGTTTAGTGTTTGTTGACATCTGGTCACGTTATGTCGAGGCGTTTCCTTGTAAACATGCCTCCAGCAACGCAGTGGTTAAAGCTCTGATTACAGAGATTGTGCCACGCTGGGGCGTTCCTGAAAAAATTTCAAGTGACAATGGCAGCCACTTTGTTGCAAAAGTGATAGAGGAGGTGGGTCAATTTCTGGGCATCAATCTCCGAAAACATACTTCTTATCACCCAGAATCTTGTGGTCTCGCGGAGAAATGTAACGGGACACTCAAAACAAAACTGACCAAAATATGTGAGCAAACTGGACTCTCCTGGGTTAAGGCACTGCCACTGGCGTTGATGTACATGAGAATGCGGGTACAGGCAAGATGTAACATGAGTCCATTTGAAATCCTGTTTGCTCGCCCACCTAACATAGGCCTCGACCCACCTCTGCCACGAGATCTGCCCGATTCCTCCCTGTGCGACGACTCAATGCTAGCTTACTGTAAAGAATTGGATGACCTGTTGTCCTCAATTTCTGCACAGGTGAAAGCCGCTCTCCCAAAGGCAGCAGAAGCTGTCCTCCACAACTTCAAACCAGGTGACTGGATCTTGATCCGAGAGCCGAGGAGGAAAAGGTGGTGTTCCAAAAGGTGGATTGGCCCGGTCCAGGTCCTCCTCATCACTCACACCGCAGTGAAAGTCGCAGAACGGGGCACCTGGGTTCACGCTTCTCACTGCCGAGCCATCTTCAGCACACCTGCGGAGATCAACGACAACGCGGGTGTCGGTCCACTCGTGGGTCGGACACAAGGGGCAACCACTGAGGACGTCGTGGGACCTTTTTGCAACGATCTCAAGTTCGAGAAAGTCGGGGTCCGAGCAGGTCGTAAACCTCGAAAGGCACCAGAGCCCACTGATCGAGTGCTCCGAGCACGGGGCACGTTGCCAAAACCCGGCGCGGTTTAAAGCTCCACGTTCTTCTGCATTGTCTGGTAATATCTACACAAATACTGTCTTCATCGTCTTCATGATTCCTGAGGCTCACCCGGCTCCTCCTGGGGGGAGGAGTCCCCCGGAGCGTCAGAGCTCTAAATGGTATCTGACCGACAGAAAGGTCGAGCTCAACATCAGGTTGCTGAACTATAGAATAATGATTTATGCACTGGGTCTGTCAATAGTTCTGGCGTTGGGAATAATATGGTTTATCACTCTGCCTAGCTGGATGTGGACCCACAGAGAAAACAGAGGAGACCGTAACACTCGTACACTGCACTATGACGACACATCCAAGATCGAGTCTCTCACAGACACTTATAACCATTCCACCGTCTATATACTAAACTATTGGTATCGATATGCTAAATATGTAGCCGACAGTCACAAGCGGAGAGATTGTTATGTATGTACACACATGCCCATGGCAACCAACTCTCCACACGTGCTCCCTCTGTGTGTCTGTTCAGGTTCCAGGGCCAGATAGAGACGCGTCTAAGCAAGACACAGGCTACATTAGTGATTCAGATGATGATTCAATCATCAAGGGAATGAGACCTTAAGCCAGTAACAGCATAAACAAGAGCGGAGGCAAATAAAACTTTAACAGTTTTATTAATTTCTTTTAAACTGTTTTTAAAATCACTGATTCAAAGGGAAATTGTAATGACTTAAATTAAGACAAGAGATGGACTGAAATCTTTATTTTGATGAAATTAATCGAGCATTTTTTTTTTTCCTTCCAGAAGTCGGCATCAGCCTGTCCGTCCTGAGCCCCATTCACAGTGGAATTCCTCCAGGTTTCTACTTTTATCCCAAAGTGGTTTTGTAGTTTTCTCCTACTCAGGTTTTCTACTTTTATCCCAAAGAGGTTTGGTAGTTTTTTCCTGGCCGGTGGAGGGGGTCTCGGGACGGGGGAGCTGGGGTTGACTTTGTTAATATTTTTTATGAGTAATTTTATCTATTTTTTATTATTATTATCTTATCTTATTATTATTGTTATTGTTTTGGTTATTATTTTATTTCTAATTTCAAGGGTTCAATTTTATTAATTAGTGTTTTTAATCATTAAATTGGTCATTTTTATTAATATATATTTTTTTGGGATAATTTATCTAATTATTGTTATTATTCATTTTTTGTTGTGTTATTAATTATTAATTAATATTTTCTCTGATTGGTAATTGATTGATGATATGATATTAAACAGGGGTTTAAGATAATCAAAAGAGTGGTATTGTAATGGCAGAAAATGGGTCATGTCATGTCATTCTAATGTTGTTTTAGGCCATGACATGTCACGGAATTAATATCTTTGTTGTTCTCCTGTGTGCAGATGGGATAAGAATATGAGGTCCTGATTATACTGAATATCTACTGTCCGGCACCTCTTAATCATCAATTAATGCGTCAGGACCGGATTCAGTGTGGAAATGGTCTTTGATTAAACCTCTGAAGAGAGAGCTGGAACCGTCACAGACGTGATAGTCTGGTCTATCTCTTTTTGAGCTGATTTGGGTTGTGATTATGTTATGTTTGTTACCACCTATAAAAGGTGTACTTTGTAAATTGTAAAGTTAGGTAGGGACAGAACGACCTTGTCTTAGGGAGAGTGAGGGTGTTTATCCACTGTGCACGTGAATAAACTTCCACCTTTTGAGAGAGACCGAGAGACTCTGTTTCTGCTTCAAGTTATTGCCTGGTTACTCTTTACTTGATCATTGTTTACAGGAAACCGCCGTAACACCACAAACTCCGCCGCACATGTTGACAAAGCTACTGTTGCTTCCTAGTTTTCCAACAGATCACAGGCCCACTTTTAGTTAGTGCAAAACAGTGTCCAGTAGAACTTCTTCTGTCTCTAGAATCTGTTGCCCGATCTGCATCACTAAATGTTGTACGGTCAAGATTCTTTTCTTTGCGCACAATCCAGCTTCAATCTGGCCGTGTACAAGTCATCAAATATGTCAAGCTGCCCCCCAGTCCACGATACCTCACTGCATCTACTGGCTCATCAGCATCAACGTTGTGTTTTTGTTCACAAGGAGTAGAACGTGGCTTACAGTCTGACATATTAAACCTTTCCAGTATTTTTGAGATGCACCTTGTCTGGTTCGGTTTTATCTCTGCGCCTTGAGTGCAGTCGATACCTGGGAAGTGTTTACGCTCACCAAGATCTTTCATCTTAAACGTTTCGCTTAACATTTGTTTCACATTTTTGAGTAAACATTAATTGTCAGTAGCAATAATAACATCATCAACCCAAATCATCAAAATAACTCTCTCATTTTCTGTTTGACTGTTGTAAACACAATGATCCACAGGAGTTTGTACTAAACCTCTTTCACATAGATGATCGTGCAAAATCTTGTTCCAGTTTCTCCCAGATTGTTTCAAACCAAATAAAGATTTGTTAAGTTTGCAGACTAACTTTCCACCCGTGTCTGACTTTACTTCAACTTCTTTTGGTTGCTCCATGTTCACCTCACAATCGATTGGCACATGCACATTTTTTGCAGTTTTTACATCCATTTGATGAAGTTTTAAATTGTTCTGTACCGACATTTGCATCAGACAACGGACTGAAACTGGTCATAACCGCGGGTGGAGAAAACCTCTCCTTGTATTCAATCCCTTGTAGTTGACCGTAGCCTTTAGTAACGTTACATCACCCTGTAACACACCGCACATCACCCTGTAACACACCGCACATCACCCTGTAACACACCGCACATCACCCTGTAACACACCGCACATGACCCTGTAACACACCGCACATGACCCTGTAACACACCGCACATCACCCTGTAACACACCGCACATGACCCTGTAACACACCGCACATGACCCTGTAACACACCGCACATCACCCTGTAACACACCGCACATCACCCTGTAACACACCGCACATGACCCTGTAACACACCGCACATCACCCTGTAACACACCGCACTTTACCCTGTAACACACCGCACATCACCCTGTAACACACCGCACATCACCCTGTAACACACCGCACATCACCCTGTAACACACCGCACATCACCCTGTAACACACCGCACATCACCCTGTAACACACCGCACATCACCCTGTAACACACCGCACATCACCCTGTAACACACCGCACATGACCCTGTAACACACCGCACATCACCCTGTAACACACCGCACATCACCCTGTAACACACCGCACATCACCCTGTAACACACCGCACATCACCCTGTAACACACCGCACATGACCCTGTAACACACCGCACATGACCCTGTAACACACCGCACATGACCCTGTAACACACCGCACATCACCCTGTAACACACCGCACTTTACCCTGTAACACACCGCACATCACCCTGTAACACACCGCACATCACCCTGTAACACACCGCACATCACCCTGTAACACACCGCACATGACCCTGTAACACACCGCACTTTACCCTGTAACACACCGCACATCACCCTGTAACACACCGCACATCACCCTGTAACACACCGCACATCACCCTGTAACACACCGCACATCACCCTGTAACACACCGCACATCACCCTGTAACACACCGCACATCACCCTGTAACACACCGCACATCACCCTGTAACACACCGCACATCACCCTGTAACACACCGCACATCACCCTGTAACACACCGCACATCACCCTGTAACACACCGCACATCACCCTGTAACACACCGCACATCACCCTGTAACACACCGCACATCACCCTGTAACACACCGCACATCACCCTGTAACACACCGCACATCACCCTGTAACACACCGCACATCACCCTGTAACACACCGCACATGACCCTGTAACACACCGCACATGACCCTGTAACACACCGCACATCACCCTGTAACACACCGCACATCACCCTGTAACACACCGCACATCACCCCCACACTGTTGCGGAAACTATTCTATAACAAATGACAGAGAAAATGAGGCAAAATATAACCAAGTTGTCTTGTTCAAAAGTGGTTCTTTATTTCAGCCGTGCACAGCCACATGTCTCTCCCTGACATTTGCCTTTCTGTCCCTCCTGATGTGAGCAGAGCAAACATTGAGTTCAGCTTATTAAGGCACAACAGGTGCCACGTATGCACAAAACCAGTCTAAACATATTGCAGAAAAACACACTCAATGTTCTACCTCATGTGAGACATCCTTGGATCTGCAGCTTCAGTCTGTTTACCCAGGGACGTCTGCATACAGAGTCATAAGAAGTGTGACCCGGATGTTACACATTTGTTGACCTAAGTTCTATGGCATCAGGCAAAGACATGTATGGAAGTTATCCCATTTTAGGCACTAATGTTATTGCAGAAGTGATTAAATCCCACAAAGAGACAGATACTAACTTCACAGCTCTACTCAAAGAGGCACTAAGCGTAAATGACAGTACAGTTGAGGCTTTAGTGTCAGCACTTGAAGTTTTTACCCCAGCTGATAACTGCATAGAATACACAGTAAAAACTGGTAAAAAAGGTGTAATATTGCCTGCCGTTCAAATATCTGAAATCAGGTGCAGGGTCAGAGAGTGGCCAGCCGGAGGTGCAATGTTATTTCAGCCCAGTTTTCAAGATGACTGTCCAGATGGTTTAGAGTTGTTCCCTGCATTAGTAGATGTCCCTAGTGGTTTAACAAAGACTGTAAAAATCCCTATTCAGAACATCACTAAACATGACATTTATCTTTCAAAGAGAACTGTTTTGGGAACATTAGAAGAAGTAACCGAAGTGAGACCTGTAAACTGTGTTTCAGACAACTCAGACCAACCAACCAATGTAAACACATGTTCTGTCAATCCCATTTCTACACAGAAAACCAGTAACCAATGCCAAATAACAAAGGACACTCATGTGAAAAGTGAAAAATGGCATCCACCTGTGGATTTGTCCCATTTGGACGAGAATGAACAAAAGATGGTAAAGGACATGCTGTTTGAGGAGTCGGATGTTTTTGGGAAAAGTGACTCAGACATTGGATGCATCCCGAGTCTACAACTCAAAATCAATCTCACAGACAATGTACCTGTCCAAACGTCCTACAACTCCATTCCAAAACCCTTGTACAAGGAAGTGAAAGACTATGTTCAAAAGCTGCTGGACCATGGCTGGATTAGGAAATCCACTTCTCCCTATTCCTCACCAGTGGTCTGTGTCAGAAAAAAGGACATGTCATTTCGCTTGTGTGTTGATTTTCGGGAGTTAAATCGCAAAACTATCCCCGATCGCCATCCACTCCCACACATTCAAGACCTGCTGGATAACCTGGGGGACTACTCATGGTTTTCAATATTAGACCAAGGTAGTGCTTACCACCAAGGCTTTGTGGAAGAGAACTCTAAACACCTGACCGCTTTTAGCACACCTTGGGGGTTATATGAGTGGAACCGCCTCCCATTTGGCCTCACCAACGCCCCAGCAGCCTTTCAAAGATGTATGGAAGGGGTCCTTGAAGGTTTGAGGGATGAGTGTTGTTCACCTTACTTAGATGACGTGTTATGTTATTCTAAGACTTTCACTGACCATGTAAATGACTTAAAACTTGTTCTACATAAACTCAGAGAATTTGGTATAAAGTTACGCCCTAACAAGTGTGAACTTTTTAAACGCCAAATCAGATATGTAGGTCGTCTTGTGACTACTGAAGGAGTCCAGATAGATCCTAAAGATCTAGAAGCAGTTAACCAGCTCCGAGACAGAGAACCAAAGAATGTTGGAGAAGTTAGAGCTCTCCTTGGCTTCTTAGGTTACTACAGGACATTCGTTCAGGACTTTTCCAGGTTAGCAAGACCACTATTTAAACTTGTTGAGAGTCCCAGTGAGGTAGAGTACAAATCTACAAAAAGAAAATCTAACAAGTCCAAGAAAAACAGTAATGGTCAGCTTCCGTCCAAAACCCCTGTTAACTGGACACATGAACACAGTGCAGTTGTGGCACATTTTGTAGACATGTTAACTAGTCCACCTATCTTGGCATACCCAAAATTTGACTTGCCTTTCGTCCTCCATACAGACGCTTCTAATGAAGGACTGGGAGCTGTACTTTATCAACAACAGAACAACAAACTACGTGTCATTGCATATGGTTCTAGGACGCTCACGCCTGCTGAAAAAAACTATCACCTTCACTCCGGCAAGCTTGAGTTCCTGGCGCTCAAGTGGGCGATCTGTGACAAATTCAGGGATTATCTTTATTATGCTCCTACTTTTACAGTGTTCACGGACAATAATCCCCTCACATATGTTTTGAGTACAGCCAAATTAAACGCAGTTGGGCATCGCTGGGTGGGTGAGTTAGCAGATTTTCACTTTACAATCAAGTATCGTCCTGGCAAATCAAATTCGGATGCAGACACACTGTCCAGATATCCTGTACAACTGACAGATCACTTACCAGAGTACACAGAGACAATGCCACCTGAAGTAATTTCTGCCATTTGGCAGGGTGAAAAAGCTATGAGAGACAGTGAAGTGCCATGGGTTGCCGCTTTACAGTTAAACTCAAATACCAGTGACACTAAAACTGAAGGTACTCCAGTCAAGCTTGTAAAACAGCCTATTTCCATTAGCGCAACAAGAGCCAAAATCAGAAGAATCCTGCCTAAAAGTGATGCCGAAAAACTTATCCATGCATTTGTAACAACTAGATTAGACTACTGTAACTCCTGCTTGCAGCGTGTCCTAAAAGCTCCATAAAAAGCTTTCAACTGGTTCAAAATGCAGCAGCAAGATTACTAACAGGAACAAAAAGAAGAGAGCACATTACGCCGGTGCTGGAGTCTCTTCACTGGCTCCTGTCGAGTTTAGAATCAAATTTAAAATTCTACTCTTGACCTACAAAGCCATAAATGACATGGCCCCATCCTACCTCAAAGATGCTATAGAACCATATCATCCAAACAGAGCTCTTCACTCTCAGAATGCCGGCCTTCTGGTGGTGCCAAGAGTCTCTAAAAGTACTGTAGGAGGTAGAGCGTTTAACTACCAAGCCCCTGTGTTATGGAATCAGCTCCCGACCCATGTTAAATATGCTGACACAGTCTCTTCATTTAAGTCCAGGCTTAAAACATTCCTCTTCGAAATCGCTTATGGTCAGACTAGTTAGGAACAGAAACATAAACCCACAGCTTTAGCTGCGCTGCCCTAGGAGTAACTATGCTGGGGGAAGTATGACAGCTTGAGCACTATCCTCTTCTTCTTCTGACTACTTATTCTATCAAACAATATTTATTTTTTGATTCCACTTGCAAACTGTTCACCGCCTTCTTTTTCTTTCTCTCACTCTGTGGACCTGAGGACCTGTGGACCCAGATGCCCCTCCCCTGGTGAAGTGGTCCCTGCCCTGTGTGGACGGTCCCTCATCTGCCTGAAGAGTGGGTCCAGCTCGCCCCCGACGGTCCCTCATCTGCCTGAAGAGTGGGTCCAGTTCGCCTCAGTCGGTCCCTCTTCTGCCTGAAGAGTGGCTCCAGCTCCAGTCTCCCTCGTGTCCGTCTGTGAGAGTCGGATCTCTCCTTCACTGGAACTCCTCCAGGTTTCTACGCTTTTTTCCCAAAGAGTTTTTTTTTGTAGTTTTTCCTGGCCGAGAAGGAGAGTCTAAGGACAGAGGACCCTGGGACATCGTCCCTCGCCACCACAGACATTGTTGATTCATTTCTCCCTGTGGCCCTCAGAGGCAACTGTTGTTGTGATTTTGGGCCTTACAAAAATAAATTGATTTGATTTGATTTGATCCAGTAATCTCACCTGAAGATCTTCGAGCTGCTCAAAAAGAGGACAAGTCAATCAGTTAAAGAAAAGAGGCTGGAATCCAAATGACAAAGATAAGAAACAAATGACTCGTGAAACAAGGAGATTAGTACATGAGTGGAACAGACTAAAATTAGAAAAAGGACTCATGTACAGATATACTGGGAAAAGAAAACAGTTAGTTCTACCAGACAAACTGAAAAAGACTGTTTTGAGACATTTGCATGATGATATGGGTCATGTAGGCGCAGATAAAGTAATTCATTTGGCTAGAGAACGTTTTTATTGGCCATTTATGCAACGCGATATTGAGGATTATGTCATTCGACAATGCATTTGTCTAAAACAAAAACGTCTGTGTGTTCCAGACAAAGCCCCAATGGGTTCAATCACAACTAGTGCTCCTTTTGAACTCATATCAGTTGACTACCTTCACCTCGAACCGAGTAAAGGCGGTTATGAGTATATATTAGTTCTGGTAGACCACTTCACGGGATTTGCGCAAGCTTATCCAACGAAAAATAAGTCTGGTAAAACCGCAGCAGAGAAAATATTCCATAACTTCATTCCACGGTTCGGATTTCCTGAAAAACTCCACCATGATCAGGGCCGGGAGTTCGAAAATAACCTATTCCAAAGACTCCAACAACTTGCAGGAATAGCTCACTCTCGAACGACCCCTTATCATCCGCAGGGTAATCCTGTTGAGCGTCTAAACAGAACACTACTACAAATGTTACGCACCCTACAAGAAGAAAGGAAACTCAGTGGAAAGACCAATTGCCTCACATTCTCCATGCTTACAATTGTACGAGACATGAAGCAACTGGATATTCACCCTTTTTTCTCCTGTATGGTAGAATGCCTAGACTACCCATAGATTTGCTTTTTGACATCAAACCTGAAAGTGACTGTAAAACAAAGCAAGAGTATGCTGAAAAATGGGCATGTCGTATGCAAGAAGCCTACAGAATTGCTTCTGAAAACAGCCAGAAAAGCTCTGCTAAAGGGAAAAAGTACTATGACAAACACACAAAAGACCCCTTTACAACCTGGAGATCGAGTACTAGTCAGGTATCTCTCTGAACGAGGAGGTCCTGGAAAACTAAGAGCTTACTGGGAAAGATGTATCCATAAAGTGATTGAAAAGATTGGAGATGGACCTGTATACAAAGTTCAAAGTGAGACAGGAAACCGTAATCTGAGAATTCTACACCGAAATCTTCTATTATCAGTCAATGACTTGCCACTAGAACAAGAACAATGTCAAAAAGATAACCGCACAAGACAGAAACAATGTAAAGGAAAAGAACAAAGACAAATTCAGGAAGCTGCTGAGTCTGAACAATCAGATGAGGAAGAGGAATACACATACAATTGGCATCGTGTGCCTATACGTCAAAGTGAACCTACACCTCAACGGCATTCTGGACTCAGGGCCACAGCACCTGCATTTCAAACAGAAAGACAAAGTACTCAACCAGTTAGAGTACCACAACCAAGAGTTCCACCACAAGTTGAGGTACAAACTCCAAATATGGCAATCCCAGCTGTTGAACCTGATTCAGGGCCAAGGTCAGTACCTTTGGCTATTGCTCCAGCTGCGGACATACCAGAAATGGAAACTGTGGACAGTGATGAGTTGGAAACAGAAACAAACATGCATGAGGGAACAGTTCGCCGATCATCCAGAACCATTAGGCCAAGAGAACTATTCACTTACAGTCGGTTTGGACAACCATCATACCAAGAATGGAGACCTTGAGCGAAGATGATGTTTGCCTGTGTTCCTCAACCATTGCCCTATTACCAACCTGACATGTACTATTACCCTACTCCTGTATGGACATGTTAGACGTTGAAAGACTGAAGTAACCATTCAAATTAACCAAGTAATATGACTCTTTAAGACTGTATGTGACCTAACACTTAGCATAAGATGCCGGAGTCATCTTTTAAAGCAGGGGAGAGTGTAGTAGGTTGAAAAAACGCTATATTCAAAAGTTTATATAGAAACAGACACCCCCTCTATTTTTTGTATTTTTGGCTACTGTGTCTTTAATTTTTGGGACATCCATCCAGCAGATGGTGCTCTAAGCGCTCCTGTGGGGATTAGAGCGAGACAATGCGCATGTGCAGCAGAATTAAACACGCTGTGCATGGAATGACTCGTCTCCCTCATCTGTCCACAGCTATATTCTCCTGGCTACACAGTCTTTAGCTGTGTACCATTTGCTACCGCCCAGCTTACCCCTAGGGCTGGCGCCGGTAACAATTGGGGGCTCGTCCGGGTTAACTAAAGCAACTGCCTGGTGAAGAGTGCACCTGTATTGTTTGATGTGTCCGGAACTTCAGGGAAGGCTCCCACTACGTGTGTCATCCAAAGAGTATCCACCACCATCAAAAGGTCATGGCAACTAATGCACCACAGCGAGCGCTGATTGTTAAGATCCAGAGACAACTTTCCAGTTTGAACACCAGTCAGCTACAAGCCATCACCAACGCCATCGATGACGGCAATATTCCAGTCCGCACTGATGAGCTAAGTGACACTGACTTGTATGAGCTTATCATTGATTACCTTAGAGGTGACCAGCTCAAGTCACTAGAGGATGAAGGCATGTCGCAACTGCTCCTCCTTGATGACTTGATGGCCGATCTGCTGAGACCTACAGCTTCGATGGGTCCTGGAGACGAGGGTCCTGCTCACGTCCAGAGGGAAGTCCAGACCACCGTTCCTGCTCCAGCACCGGGTCATCTCAACACACCTCCTTCCACCACTTCAGGAGAAACCATCACTCCATCACCTCAGCACAACAATCTCCACTCCTTACCCAACGACTACTCTTCTGGAGAAGACGGAGACGTTGGCACACCAACAAGAAACCTTGCTGCAGACCAAACCAGCAGAAATGTTGGCCTTCATCTGAGTGGGACTAGTCCATCATCCAGTTTGAGAAATCAGGTATTGAGTATCAGTGATGTTGCAAGTCTGCTCCCACGCAGAGAGTTTAAGCTGCATGGCGGACAGATTTCAGACACTGGCTCAGATGTTTCTTATAGTAACTTGTGTAAACAAATTGATGAAGGGTTATCCGAAGGTTTTTCTGAATCAGAAGTTATCAGAAGTGTGCTTAAAATCACAAAACCTGGTACATTTAGAGACATGTTACTCAACAAATGTGATTTAAATGTTAGTGAGCTTAGGAAGTTTCTTCGCTCTCACATTCATGACAAAAACAGTACAGAGCTCTTTCAAGAGTTAAGTAATTCTAAACAGTCAGATAAAGAGAGTCCACAACAGTTCTTATACAGAGCAATGGGTTTAAAACAACGTGTTCTTTTTGAGTCACAACAAGTTGGTACCGGTTTTACATATGATGTTAAACTTGTACAGGGTACTTTCTCCATACTTTATATCAGGGGTTAAATGAGAAAAATGACTATGTGAGACGTGACCTAAAGCCCTTCCTTAATGACATGCAAATTAGTGATGATCTCTTATTAGAACAAATTACTAAATCGACGAGTGAGGAGGCAGAAAGACAGAAAAGGCTGGGTCCAACTGTTAAGACTAAAACTGTGACTATTGCTACACTTGACAGTGGTGACAAGACTAAAGACGACAAAGAAAGACAAACTCAACATGACGCTATTAGAGAACTAACAGCACAAGTGTCCTCACTGACTAAGCATTTAGCCCAAATGACCAGACCACCTGATAACCCCATACCTGTGGACTTAAGCATTCAGGGACACAAGCCACAAGTACGAAGTGAAACAAGGGGCAAATGCAAGTCATGCGTACAACAAAACATAACCACGTGTCATCATTGTTTTGTTTGCAGCCAAACAGGACACCATAGGTAACAGACACAATAGCCCATTGTGCTGGTGTCCAACGCAGCCGCATGGCAGGTGCCTGGGGACAGGGTCAGAACACACGCTGGGGACAGGGTCAGAACACACGCTGGGGACAGGGTCAGAACACACGCTGGTTGTTGGTCGGCATTAAGCCTTTTGTAAAGTCCAGGAAGTCCTGGCAAACCTGGACCCACTGACCAATAGCCTGGTTTTAACACTAAAGCTTTGGTCGAGTTTTGTCTGAGACAATTAGTTTAGTGAAAGCTAAATCTAGGGAGGGTGTGACGAGACGAGGTCCGTCGGTAAAGATACAAAGCGCCACACATCAGGTGGAGGCGTCGACGAGAGAGTCGTCGAAAAAGAAACATACGCTCTGCACAGACGTGTGCAGTTTGCAGAGAGCTCTGATATGGAAATCAATCTAAAAGTGAAGTGTCCATCCCGGAGACACCTGTCATGCTGGCAATGTCAAATAAATATGGGAAGGAGTGTCTGGAATGCCTGCCAACGTGGGCGAATAAGTTTGGATTTCCAGCTGGAGGTTCACTGAGCACTAATCAAATTGCGAATCTAAAAGCAAAATTAGAAAAAAACAAAAAAAGAGACATTAGAGGGAAATAAAACGGTGTCCACAGAGGTAGTGAGAGACATGGAGAAGCACGAGAAATGGATCAAACTGTGGGAAACTGAGGCCGTAACTCGGGAAAGGAAGAAACTATGCAAACAGATGACCGGTGTGAGTGTGAAAGAGAGTGAGAGTGAGAGAGAGCAATCTACACCCTGCACAGAGCACACAGGCACAGGCACAAGAACACATGTGCCCCTGCATATACACAGACACCCGCACCACAACACACACGGACACTCTCACCTGAACATATTACTGTGTCAGTTCCTTCTATTTACCCAAATCTCACCTGCCTTTCTGCGGCGCGGCTGGACCCGGATTTGGACACCTGTCCAGTCAGAACCACCATGTCCACACTCGAGGAGGAGGACATGCTGGAGGTCGTCACCCACACAACACCAGAGAGGGCACCACCCGTACTTCAACCAGCGACACGGGCCCTGCGAAGCAACGCACCGCCAGGACAGCTTCTAACGTGTCCAATGATTGAAGTGGCCGGACCCGATGGGCAATTTTATGTGTACCGGCCCTGGTCAAAGGAGGAGGTCATGGCTGTGGTAAAATCTCTGCCCGACCCAGTCACAGACTGTCTGAACATTTGCCAAAGACTTTGAGGAGTTTTGCCCCAAACACAGAGAGGTGCTTTGTGTGTGGTCAGTTTGGACATTTCTATCGAGACACATTCCTGGACCACAGCATGGGGCCTACTTTGGGCCATATCCAGGACAGCCACAGCAACAGGCCTGGTCAGGGCCACAGCAACAGGCCTGGTCAGGGCCACAGCAACAGGCCTGGTCAGGGCCACAGCAACAGTCTTATCAAGGACAGCAGCAGCCATATCTAGCGCCACCACAGCACCTAAACCAACAGCGGCCTGGAGGGAATTATGGGTCGGACTGACTGGACGGGGCTGAAGGGGGGTCTCAGCGCGTGGCAGAAACCGCAGCCGGGACAACACACCCAGAGCACTTGTCTCTGCAGGAGGGTAACGAGCACGATACACTACTCACACACGCTATCTCTCATCTCGAGGCTCGAGCTGCTAAACCTAATGAAATTTATCTCACAACATCTCAATCAAGTTCTAAATTTCCAGAGTTCTCTTTAATTGTTAATGGTGAAAAAAATCAATTTTCTTGTGGACTCAGGAGCTGCACGTTCTGTTGTCAAAAAATCTGCACTAAAAAAAAAAAAGCCCAAGTTAAGTGGTCGCTACACATATTCATTAGCGGCATCTGGTGAGACATTAAAGTTACACTACACCTCTCCTTTAACATGCTCTGATACCTCTCCTTTAACATGCTCTGATACCTCTCCTTTAACATGCTCTGATACCTCTCCTTTAACGTGCTCTGATACCTCTCCTTTAACGTGCTCTGATACCTCTCCTTTAACATGCTCTGATACCTCTCCTTTAACATGCTCTGATACCTCTCCTTTAACATGCTCTGATACCTCTCCTTTAACATGCTCTGATACCTCTCCTTTAACATGCTCTGATACCTCTCCTTTAACGTGCTCTGATACCTCTCCTTTAACGTGCTCTGATACCTCTCCTTTAACATGCTCTGATACCTCTCCTTTAACATGCTCTGATACCTCTCCTTTAACATGCTCTGATACCTCTCCTTTAACATGCTCTGATACCTCTCCTTTAACATGCTCTGATACCTCACCTTTAACATGCTCTGATACCTCTCCTTTAACATGCTCTGATACCTCTCCTTTAACATGCTCTGATACCTCTCCTTTAACATGCTCTGATACCTCTCCTTTAACATGCTCTGATACCTCTCCTTTAACATGCTCTGATACCTCTCCTTTAACATGCTCTGATACCTCTCCTTTAACATGCTCTGATACCTCTCCTTTAACGTGCTCTGATACCTCTCCTTTAACATGTCATTTGGGTCTTTGTCTCATCTCCACCTCAGAGGGATTAAAGGTGACGACTATCAAAGAATTAAATTATGATTCAAATTTCCTTATGGAGCTCACAGCTCCCAAATCTAATTTTCACTGGAAATTGAATTCCTCAATTGAACTGATTTCTTTAGCTCAGAACAAAGTGAAGCAAACTGATGACACTGACTTTAAAGCTGCAGCAGCTGCAACACATTCATGTTTGTCACAGACATAGAACTGAATGATGCTGTGGTGTGAATGTGGGGAAGATGTACTGATGACTGACTTCTTTTACTGGGATGATCATTTCTCTGGCGTCTCTGTGCCACTCCCAGACCATCTCGAACATTTAAATTTGTCTAATACAAATATGTATCTAGCATTATCAAAGCCTATTACAGCTAACTGGGGGGAAACTCAAGATTTTGTTAAAAATTGTTCTGTGGTGGAGGACTGGGTTGAAATGCCTGATTCTGATGCGTTGTTTTAACATTCCACAAAGTCTTGGAGAAAGCGTTTGTCTCTAGCTTTGCAGACTGTTTGTTGTGTTTCCAAAGACATAGATAAGAGCAACGCTGCTGAAGGAGGTTTTTTTTTCTTCAAACATTTACATGCAGAAGGCCACAAAGCGAGCCTTTCTAAATTACAATTCGTTAAAGAGGAAGTCACCTTCCTGGGTCATGTGATATCTAAACATGGGTCATGTGATATCTAAACATGGGTCATGTGATATCTAAACATGGGTCATGTGATATCTAAACATGGGTCATGTGATATCTAAACATGGTAAAAGCATTTCCACAAAGCGTGTTGCAACAATACAAAATATTCCAAAACCAATAACTAAAAAACAATTGATGTCATTCCTGGGAATGTGTTCATATTGTCGACAATTCATCCCAAATTATTCTGTAATGGAGTCTCCTTTAAGTGCACTCATTCATAGTAAAGGCCTTCGGACTAATGACAAAATGACCTGGACCGAGGAAGCAGACACAGCTTTCTGTGAGTTGAAAATGGCCTTACAGAAGCCTCCAACTCTGACCCGACCCAACTAGACCTTTCACACAGACTGTCCACGAACGCAACGGCTGCAGGACGTCTGTCCTTTTGACCACGGGGGCTCCCTACGACCTGTCGCTTATTTCTCTGCTAAACTGGACCCAGTTGCAGAAAATTTCTCATCTTTCTATCTCATTGTTATGTTTCCACTGACCGGACCTGAGGGAGGAGCCACACACTGAGGGAGGAGCCACACACTGAGGGAGGAGCCACACACTGAGGGAGGAGCCACACACTGAGGGAGGAGCCACACACTGAGGGAGGAGCCACACACTGAGGTAGGAGCCACACACTGAGGGAGGAGCCACACACTGAGGGAGGAGCCACACACTGAGGGAGGAGCCACACACTGAGGGAGGAGCCACACACTGAGGGAGGAGCCGCTCACTAACCCTGATTTGATTCTTTTTCTAGATGGTTCTGCATCTTGGGATGCAGACACAGGACGGAAACCGAGTAGGGTTTGCAGTGTGCACTAACTGAGAGGTGCTGGGCTCAGGTCCCCTGCCCAGACACATCTGTAACCATAGTAACCATAGTAACCATAGTAACCATAGGACTGTGACCATTTTTACTGTATGTTTTGTGTCTCATGTAGCATCCATCCCACATTCTCTCAATGCCATGCAGAGCTTTGCCACAACAGAGGAAATCTCTGTGTGGAAGAAGTCTGGGGCGTGGAAAAGGGCTGAAGTTTGGTTGGTCTGCTGATCTAAATATGTTTTCAGATGGTGCTGATTTCACATGGCCGTGACCTGCATCGAAGGGGGGAACGATAAATTGGTTCACAAAGATTTTAACATTTATGCCCAAAAGATTTGTCGATGCTTAGTCCCGGCATGTGGAGGCGTTTCCATGGAAACACGCCTCCAGCAACGCAGTGGTCAAAGCTCTGATCACAGAGTACCACGCCGGGACATGGCGTCCTGTAAAGAATTGTATGCACTGTTGTTCTCTATTTCTGTGCAGGTGAAAACTGCTCTCCCAAAGGCAGCTGAAGCTGTCCTTCAAACCAGGGGAATGGATCCTGGTCCAAGATCTTCTCATCACTGACACTGCAGTGGATTCACGCGTCACACTGCAGAGCCATCTTCAGCTCACCTGTGGAGATCAACGACAACGCGGCTGTCTGTCCACCTGTGGGTCAGACACACGGGCCGACCACTGAGGACGTTGTGGGACCTTTGAAATGCAATGATCTCAAGTGCGAGAGAGAGCGGGGGGCAGAGCAGGTCGTAAGGCTCGACCCGCACAACGAGAGCGGTCTGATCGGGTGCTCCAAGCACGTGGCACTTTGCCAAACCACAGCGCAGTTTAAAGCTCCACTTTTCTCTGCAGCGTTTGGTAATCACATCTACACAGACACTCTCCACTTTCCCACTTTCCTCATGGCTCCTGAGCCACACCTGGAGCCCAAGAGCTCCAACAAGATCGACAGGAGCACCGACAGGAGCACCGACAGGAGCACCGGCAGGTCTTTGATCTGTAGAATCATGTTTCTTGTCCCGTTGTTGTTGTTGTTGTTGTTGTCTGCAGCTTTAACATGGTTGGTACTTCATATTGCTCTGCTTAATTTGATATGTCCAAAAGAACAAAGTTTAGACCGTAACACTCGCACTCTGCAGAATCATGACTCACCTTAAGCCGAGACACACCTTACATACACTAGCATCACATACACTAGCATCACATACACTAGCATCACATACACTAGCATCACATACACTAGCATCACATACACTAGCATCACATACACTAGCATCACATACACTAGCATCACATACACTAGCATCACATACACTAGCATCACATACACTAGCAATCATTCCACTATCTACACACTAAATTAACCTTAATCAAACCATCTGAAAATTTAGAACTGAGACCACTCTTTGGACCTTTCAACATTAAACCTGGCTCTAAATTCACCTGCTTCACACAGAACATTACATCCGTAGACATAGTATCTGAACTTAAACCAACACGCGTGGGACAAATCCCTAATATATATTGTTCTGTAGTATATGTCCCGTGCACTTATCTAGAGGACGGCACCCACCTGAACACATCCCAGGCCAGTCCTGGAACCACATGTGCACCATACTTCACTGTACCAGACATTTTAGGGACCATTCCAATAGAGGATTACATGTTTCTTTGTGGATCTTACATGTATGAATGTCTTCCGGTGGGATGGGTGGGGCCGATGTGCCGCTGTGGTCCCTTCAGATCATTCATACATAATATCCAGCACACCACATCTGACACACACAGGGCACAAAGGGATCTGCTGCCTCATGACTCTGGTTGGAGTTCTGATGTGCCAGACGACCACAACATTTGGACAACAGGGGAAAAAGTATTATTGGCATTGTTCCTAAATCTAGGTGTGGGTTAAACTGATGTTACGTGTAGAGACTCTTAGTTATAGATTTACTTCCTTTATCAACACAACACTGGCTACTATTGAATTACAGAGAGAAGAGCTGCATGCACTTCATACACTTCATGCACTTCATGCACTTCATACACTTCATGCACTTCATGCACTTCATGCACTTCATGCACTTCATGCACTTCATGCACTCCATACACTCCATGCACTTCGTGCACTTCATGCACTTCATGCACTTCATGCACTCCATACACTCCATGCACTTCGTGCACTTCATGCACTTCATGCACTTCATACACTCCATACACTCCATGCACTTCGTGCACTTCATGCACTTCATGCACTTCGTGCACTTTGTGCACTTCATGCACTTCGTGCACTTCATGCACTTCGTGCACTTCGTGCACTTCATGCACTTCGTGCACTTCATGCATTTCGTGCACTTCATGCACTTCGTGCAGTGGCACTTCAGAATCGCATCGTCCTCGATCTGATAACAGCCTCAAAGGGCGGAGTCTGCATTTTACTACGCCAAGCTTGTTGTACATACATTCCCTCTAACGATGAGGTTGGAGGAGCGATCCAACAGGGACTCGCAAATGTGACTAAGCTCCGTGATCTCATGGAGTCAGAGACTCTGTCCCACACTCACTCTTCTGTGTTCGACTGGTCTCTGTCCTCCTGGTCTCTGTCCTCCTGGTCTCTGTCCTCCTGGTCTCTGTCCTCCTGGTCTCTGTCCTCCTGGTCTCTGTCCTCCTGGTCTCTGTCCTCCTGCATGACAGACTTATCAATTTTGCTATAATTATGGTAGTGATCTTAATCCTGTTCTCATGTACGTCACAAAGGCGCCGGTCCAGCTGGCAGCCCGGTGTAAACGCTCTGCTCTTTTCTCACTCTTTTTTCACACTTATTGTGCTTTATCTTTTGTATTTTGTAAAAAAAAATTCTACTTTACTTGTACAATAGGGACACGTGCTGGAATCGCTTTAATTTAACTTGTTTTTGACTTTGTTCGGCTGGATTATTGAGTGTTTTCGTCGTGATGTGCGCTAGCTCTGAGCTAGCCCCCGGCCCCCCCGCGCCCTCCGGCCGTCCTGACGTACAGTATGCCGCCGGTACACGTTTATATAAAAGAGGAACTTCATGAATGATCGGGACACGCACTGGAATCGCTTTAATTCAACTTGTTTTGACTTTGTTCGACTGGATTGAGTGTTTTCGTGTCATCGCGATGTGCCCTGGCTCCGAGCCCCCCCGGCCCCCCTGCGCCCCCCCAGGCCGGTGCCGTACCGCGTTTACACAAAGGAGGAACTCATGAAACTGCGGAGAACAGTCGTCTTACCCGGAGATCGTCACGTTATCCCGGCGGACATCCTAAGATTTTTATAAGAGATCTTCTACTGAGAGTGTTTTTCAAACTTCCTATAAGTTATTTGTTCTTTTCTTCTGGATCTACCTCTGTATCTTCCTGCGTTGCATCAATGGAATTTCCCCATGTGGGACAATAAAGGAATATCTTATCTTATCTTAATATGGTAAATATGGTTAGGCATAGACGAAACAGCCTCTTGTGTAGAGGCTGTTTCGTCTATGCCTGAGAGAACCAAGAAGCAGGACAAAAGGGAAACTGAACAGAGAAGGAAGGGTGTTTCTATCCCTTATGTGTCTGGCCTGTCGGAAAAATTGCAGAGAATTTTTAGACAACACGAAGTCCCTGTTTATTTTAAACCAGGAAACACTTTAAGACAAAAACTGGTTCACCCAAAGGACAAGTTGCCGACTCAAAAACAGAGCAATGTAGTTTATTCGATCCAATGCAGTGAAGAAAGTTGTAAAGAACGTTACATAGGTGAGACGAAACAGCCTCTACACAAGAGGCTTTATCAACACAGAAGAAATACAAGTTCAGGACCTCAGAGCGCCGTGCATCTCCATCTTGAAGCCTCTAATCACTCGTTTGAAGACGGTGAGGTGAAGGTTTTAAGCAGGAGAAAAGATGGTTTGAAAGAGGAGTCAAGGAAGCTATTTTTGTTAAAAAAGAAAGACCTTCTTTAAACAGAAATGGAGGGCTTAGGTTTCATCTTCCTGTTATTTATAATGGGATTCTGAACCCCTGGAAAGGTAGAGGACCAGGACCAGGACATTTAGATGCTAATCAGGTACTCAGGGTGGTCGAGCCAGGGTCTCACAAAGACAAAGAGGTTTCTAATAGCCCATTAAGATTCTGAATAGGCTAGCTCGGTAGATACAAAGGGGAGTTTCTGTTGAAACAAACAACTCTTTCTACTTCAGGAAGGCTCCTCCCAATGGGCGGGTCTTACCACAGAACAGTATTAATATCGGAGTTCTCGACCTAAATTCTGTTATTGACAATGACTCTTGGATGAGAGTCGAAACGTCTATTTTTTCAAACTGAGTCCAGATGACTACAACTGAAGCTTTTTCTACTATCATTCTCAATATGCAAATCGAGTCTGGGAACTCAGATATTTATCTCGCTCTGGTGAGCCCCGCCCTCCAGGCGGGATCCTCCTGTTAAAGGGAATATTTGGTTTCACTTGAAAAAATAGCCTTTTTGTAAACTGAGCCCACCAGCTCAGAGGACAAGAGGAGCCCACCAGCTCAGAGGACAAGAGGAGCCCACCAGCTCAGAGGACAAGAGGAGCCCACCAGCTCAGAGGACAAGAGGAGCCCACCAGCTCAGAGGACAAGAGGAGCCCACCAGCTCAGAGGACAAGAGGAGCCCACCAGCTCAGAGGACAAGAGGAGCCCACCAAGTCCCTGTTTATTTTAAACCAGGAAACACTTTAAGACAAAAACTGGTTCATCCTAAGGACAATGTAGTTTATTCTGTCCAATGCAGTGAAGAAAGTTGTAAAGAGCCACATAGTGAGACTAAAGAGCCACATAGTGAGACTAAAGAGCCACATAGTGAGACTAAAGAGCCACATAGTGAGACTAAAGAGCCACATAGTGAGACTAAAGAGCCACATAGTGAGACTAAAGAGCCACATAGTGAGACTAAAGAGAGCCACATAGTGAGACTAAAGAGCCACATAGTGAGACTAAAGAGCCACATAGTGAGACTAAAGAGCCACATAGTGAGACTAAAGAGCCACATAGTGAGACTAAAGAGAGCCACATAGTGAGACTAAAGAGCCACATAGTGAGACTAAAGAGAGCCACATAGTGAGACTAAAGAGCCACATAGTGAGACTAAAGAGCCACATAGTGAGACTAAAGAGCCACATAGTGAGACTAAAGAGCCACATAGTGAGACTAAAGAGTCACATAGTGAGACTAAAGAGCCACATAGTGAGACTAAAGAGCCACATAGTGAGACTAAAGAGCCACATAGTGAGACTAAAGAGCCACATAGTGAGACTAAAGAGCCACATAGTGAGACTAAAGAGTCACATAGTGAGACTAAAGAGCCACATAGTGAGACTAAAGAGCCACATAGTGAGACTAAAGAGCCACATAGTGAGACTAAAGAGAGCCACAGCACCAGAGGCTCTCACACGTCAGACACTGGAGTTCAGGACCACAGAGCGTCGTGCAGCTTCATCTTAAAGACACAAAGCACTGGATCAAAGACAGAGAGGAGAAGATTCTGAGCAGGAAAAAAGACGCTGAGTCCAGATGTGGAACCCTGCTGGACGGATGAGGGATTACTCCCACTATTGGGATTCTAGAATGTAGCGTTTGACGTTCTAGAATGCGATCGCGTCGTAACCCCAGACTCACGCGTAAGACATGAAATATCCCAAAGGTAAATTCAGAAATGTTTCAGACCAAAGAACTCACTGTGTTACGACTAAATCTGAGCGCGATGTCGACCTGTTGACTGCAGAGGTCATCTACATGTGGCGTCCAGGAGCTGTCCACGCACACGCCCTCTGCCCCGCCCCCTCTGCCCCTCCCCCCTCTGCCCCGCCCCACACCTCTCCTCTGCTTTCACGCTGGTCACGGTTCCGTTGTTTTTGTTCCCAGCACGGTGAAATGCACCAAACACAACTGGAAACTGAACGTGTCGACCATGAAGTACGTGAACCCCCCGGACAGCTTCATGCAGGACGAGCTGGGTGAGTGGACGAGCTGGGTGAGTGGACGAGTGGACGAGCTGGGTGAGTGGACGAGCTGGGTGAGGGGACGAGCTGGGTGAGTGGACGAGTGGACGAGCTGGGTGAGGGGACGAGCTGGGTGAGTGGACGAGTGGACGAGCTGCGTGAGGGGACGAGCTGGGTGAGTGGACGAGTGGACGAGCTGGGTGAGGGGACGAGCTGGGTGAGGGGACGAGCTGGGTGAGTGGACGAGCTGGATGAGGGGACGAGCTGGGTGAGGGGACGAGCTGGGTGAGTGGACGAGCTGGGTGAGGGGACGGGCTGGGTGAGTGGACGAGTGGACGAGCTGGGTGAGGGGACGAGCTGGGTGAGTGGACGAGCTGGGTGAGGGGACGAGCTGGGTGAGTGGACGAGCTGGGTGAAGGGACGGGCTGGGTGAGTGGACGAGCTGGGTGAGTGGACAAGCTGGGTGAGTGGACAAGAGGATGAGCTGGGCGAGTGGACGAGCTGCGTGAGTGGACGAGCTGGGTGAGTGGACGAGTGGACGAGCTGGGCGAGTGGACGAATGGACGGGCTGGGTGAGTGGACGAGCTGGGCGAGTGGACAAATGGACGGGCTGGGCGAGTGGACGAGCTGGGCGAGTGGACGAGCTGCGTGAGTGGACAAGTGGACGAGCTGGGCGAGTGGACGAATGGACGAGCGGAGACGGCTGAAGGCGGCGCTAATGTTCAGGTTCTACTATGCACCAGAAGTGTCAGAGGTGCAGAGCGTCTGGACTTCTAAACCAGGTCTAAACCAGGTCTAAACCAGGTCTAATCTAGGCCTAAACCAGGACTAAACCAGCACTAAACCAGGACTAAACCAGGACTAAACCAGGACTAAATCAGGTCTAAACCAGGACTAAACCAAGAATAAACCAAGACTAAACCAGGAGAAAACCAGGACTAAACCAGGACTAAATCAGGTCTAAACCAGGACTAAACCAGGACTAAACCAGGACTAAATCAGGTCTAAACCAGGACTAAACCAAGAATAAACCAAGACTAAACCAGGAGAAAACCAGGACTAAACCAGGACTAAACCAGGACTAAACCAAGACTAAACCAAGACTAAACCTGGACTAAACCAGAGAAAAAAACAGTTCTAAACCAGGACTAAACCAGGACTAAACCAGGACAAACCAGGGCCAAACCAAGACCAAACCAGGACTAAACCAGGACTAAACCAGGACAAACCAGGGCCAAACCAGGACCAAACCAGGACTAGGCGTTCCCAAGCGTTCCCAGGCCAGCCGAGAGACACAGGATTATTTTTCCCCACATTATTTAATTCATTGGAAAGATATCTGATGGCAGCGATGTGGAAATGTCTGTGAACAGTGACAGAGAAACAACAAAACCAGACTAAACAAAACCAGACTAAACAACAAAACCAGACTAAACAAAACCAGACTAAACAACAAAACCAGACTAAACAAAACCAGACTAAACAACAAAACCAGACTAAACAAAACCAGTCTAAACAAAACCAGACTAAACAACAAACCAGACTAAACAAAACCAGACCAAACAACAAAACCAGACTAAACAACAAAACCAAACTAAACAAAACCAGACTAAACAACAAAACCAGACTAAACAAAACCAGACTAAACAACAAAACCAGACCAAACAACAAAACCAGACTAAACAACAAAACCAGACTAAACAAAACCAGACCAAATAACAAAACCAGACTAAACAACAAAACCAGACTAAACAAAACCAGACCAAACAGCAAAACCAGACTAAACAAAACCAGACTAAACAACAAAATCAGACTAAACAAAACCAGACTAAACAACAAAACCAGACCAAACAACAAAACCAGACTAAACAACAAAACCAGACTAAACAAAACCAGACTAAACAACAAAACCGGACTAAACCAGCATCCTTGGAGCCAGATGGTCAGTCTCCACGTGAGGGGCCATGAACAGGCACCTGCTGGCGACTCTATCTTTATGGCCGGGCGCAGAACACCTCATGAAACGCATCGTGAAACACTGTCGTCCGGTTATTGCGTGGCATCTTTCCAGTACAAGCGCGTTCCCAGGTTTCGGGAAGAACTCGTTGATGGTGCGTCGGTTACACATCTGATTGTTGTTTTTACCTCCTGCTTGTGACAGTTTTTACGGACACAATAACTCACAATCACGTCTTAACAGTTCTGTTCAGCTGTGCACGTTTTAATCTGTTTTGAGTCGTGTTCAAATTACGCTCGACAAACAAACTTGCTTCGATAAATAAATGAATAAAGGACGAAAAAAAACAAGAAAACTTTCCTCACAAGTGAAACAAAATACAAAAAAAATTACCTTCAACACAAAATGAAGCCCCCAAAACCCAAAAGCGATGACCATTTGTTGAAGGATGAGTCTGGTTCTGCAGAGGTGGAGGTCCTGGAGGACGGGGGGCTGCAGCTGCTGGAGTTGAACCCAGAAGACCCCTGGTTATCGGACCCCCGTGAGCCCGTGGAGCTGCAGCCCGGAGAGGTGCAGGTCTGTACGCCATACCTTATACCTTATGCAGTTGTAGTACATGATGTAGTACAATATCCAGGAGACAAAAAGCTTCAGAAACGTTTGATGTTTCACGGACTTCCTCGTGAGTTGGAGTTGGGCATGGATGAAGAATGCTTCTGCACGGACGCACCTGACGGGAGTCGCTTGTCCCACCTGAGCATTTCTGAATGAGTTTTGTCAAAGTTTTTTGATAATAATAACGTAATTCTGAATTCCACTCATTCTGAATCCTAAATTGCGCGATGTAGGTGATGTATCTCTTTGACTTTAGGACTGTATTCCGGGTACAGTGTGTGTACATGCGTTCGCGGTGACGTCATACATCCGAAACTTCCCCATAGCGGCCATTTTTAAAGGGGCACGCGATATACCAGCAACCACCACGACTGCGTCCTTTCTACGGCATAACGAGCTACGAATACTTTGATTCTTTAGACGATAATGGCAAACTAAGGCACACGACAAAGCTCTCATTCCTTGGTCTGACAACAGAGCGATGTCCTTACAGAACAATGACCTTACAGAACAATGACCTTACAGAACAATGACCTTACAGAGCGATGTCCTTACAGAACAATGACCTTACAGAACAATGACCTTACAGAACAATGACCTTACAATGACCTTACAGAACAATGACCTTACAGAACAATGACCTTACAGAACAATGACCGTACAGAACAATGACCTTACAGAACAATGACCTTACAATGACCTTACAGAACAATGACCTTACAGAACAATGACCTTACAGAACAATGACCTTACAGAACAATGACCTTACAATGACCTTACAGAACAATGACCTTACAGAACAATGACCTTACAGAACAATGACCGTACAGAACAATGACCTTACAGAACAATGACCTTACAATGACCTTACAGAACAATGACCTTACAGAACAATGACCTTACAGAACGCAGATTTTTTGCATTTTGGCCTCATACATCCTGGATATTGTATGTAGTAGACATGCGGTTGTGCCCCTTTCAAAATGGCGGACTCGGTTTGCTACTGTACAAGTTCCCGGATGTGCGTGCGCATGTATTGCACCGCTAAATAAAGATTAAACGCGCACACTCCTTTGTCTTTGCGCAGGTGAAGTACCTGACCCACGCCTGCATGGAGCTGAAGCTGGGCCAGTGTAAGTTCCTGTTCGACCCGTGGTTACAGGGCCCCGCGTTCGCCCGGGGCTGGTGGCTCCTCCACGAGCCTCCCGCCGACTGGAGGGAGCGGCTGTGCGGAGCGGACCTCGTCTACATCAGCCACATGCACTCGGACCACCTCAGGTACCTGCGGCGGCGCCGGGGGGGACGCTTTCAAACAGACCCTTGAAAACTGCGGTTCCCAAAGTGGACTGCGGGTGGCGCCGCGGACACTGTATTACATCATTTTCTGACATCGGGTCAAATAATAAATTACAACAAATAAATAAAAATTAACATTAAATATCATGTTTTAAAACATTTACCACTTTGAATGATTACACATGTCTATTCATTACTGTGGGGTCCCGAGTCGGTTGTGTGGTTATTTTGGGGTCTCGGCCTGAAAAGTTTGGTAATCCTGCTTTAAAATACCATAAATTAGACAATGATGCATAATTTAAGTTTAAGTTTTAAATGCTAATTAGAGCCTAAAGGCAACTTTGTGTCGATCAAAATGTAAATTTTGTTTGCTTCTCAATGAAAATTATAAATAAAATACTATTTTACATCCTAAAAATTGTAAAAACAGAAAATAGTAGTACTTTGTGTTTAAATGTGTTTAAGTACTGTACTTTTACTTCAGTGCTTAGCACCAGTGTCTCGTTTTCTTGTTGCAGTTTCCCCACACTTGAGGTCCTGTCCGAGCGGAGACCGGACATGCCCATCTACGTCGGGGACACGTCCAGGCCTGTCTTCTGGTCAGTTTCAAATCTACTGCTAATGATTCTTGTTTTAAACTAAGGAACATGTGACTTTGTAGCTTCCCCTCCGTCAACCAGGAAATATGTACAACCCTAGCTACTCTGAACATGAAGCTAACGCTCTGAACATGAAGCTAACGCTCTGGACATGAAGCTAACGCTCTGGACATGAAGCTAACGCTCTGAACATGAAGCTAACGCTCTGGACATGAAGCTAACGCTCTGAACATGAAGCTAACGCTCTGGACATGAAGCTAACGCTCTGGACATGAAGCTAACGCTCTGGACATGAAGCTAACGCTCTGGACATGAAGCTAATGCTCTGGACATGAAGCTAACGCTCTGAACATGAAGCTAATGCTCTGGACCACAAAGCTAACTCTCTGAACCACAAAGCTAACTCTCTGAACCATGAAGCTAACTCTCTGAACCATGAAGCTAACTCTCTGAACCATGAAGCTAACTCTCTGGACCACAAAGCTAACTCTCTGAACCACAAAGCTAACGCTCCGAACCACAAAGCTAACTCTCTGAACCACAAAGCTAACTCTCTGAACCACAAAGCTAACACTCTGAACCACAAAGCTAACTCTCTGAACTACAAAGCTAACTCTCTGAACCATGAAGCTAACTCTCTGAACCACAAAGCTAACTCTCTGAACCACAAAGCTAACTCTCTGAACTACAAAGCTAACTCTCTGAACCATGAAGCTAACTCTCTGAACCACAAAGCTAACTCTCTGAACCATGAAGTTAACTCTCTGAACCACAAAGCTAACACTCTGAACCACAAAGCTAACTCTCTGAACCACAAAGCTAACTCTCTGAATCACAAAGCTAACTCTCTGAACCACAAAGCTAACTCTCTGAACCACAAAGCTAACTCTCTGAACCACAAAGCTAACTCTCTGAATCACAAAGCTAACTCTCTGAACCATGAAGCTAACTCTCTGAACCACAAAGCTAACTCTCTGAACCATGAAGTTAACTCTCTGAACCACAAAGCTAACACTCTGAACCACAAAGCTAACTCTCTGAACCACAAAGCTAACTCTCTGAACCACAAAGCTAACACTCTGAACCACAAAGCTAACTCTCTGAACCACAAAGCTAACACTCTGAACCACAAAGCTAACTCTCTGAACCACAAAGCTAACTCTCTGAACCACAAAGCTAACTCTCTGAACCACAAAGCTAACTCTCTGAACCACAAAGCTAACTCTCTGAACCGCAAAGCTAACTCTCTGAACCACAAAGCTAACTCTCTGAACCACAAAGCTAACTCTCTGAATCACAAAGCTAACTCTCTGAATCACAAAGCTAACTCTCTGAACCACAAAGCTAACTCTCTGAATCACAAAGCTAACTCTCTGAACCATGAAGGTTTTTATTACAACTTTTTTTATGGAAAGGATCTTCAGGACGTCCGGTTGTGACGTCAGGCCAGAGACACTCGCTCTGCCACTGCCGACATATTTAGCACAGATGCCCTCCCGCCGAACTAAGTAGAAAAACAGAGAAACTTCATATAGACTTTAAATAATGTTCAAAAGTATTGCAATACAGCATTTAATATGTATATACAACAAGGGCTAAAAGGACTTGTATTTGTATCATCTTGATCAAAATACTACTCAAGTACAATCGCCGTTGCAGGTATTTGGAGCAAAGTCGGGTGAAACTGACCAACATCAACGTGGTTCCTTTTGGAATCTGGCAAAATGTAAGTCATTTTTGTCCTCGTTTCAATAAAATAACAATATTAAAAGGTGTTGAATAATACGTTTAATGCACGTTTAATGCCGTATTGTTGGACTGTCCAGACACAGCCACCGGAAAAGTGACGCCGTGCGGCTTTAAATGAAAAGTCCTTTGTCTGTTTGACGCAGGTAAACGAACATTTGCGGTTCATGATTTTGATGGACGGAGTTCACCCCGAAATGGACACTTGCATCATCGTCGAGTACAAAGGTGAAACATCCGCAGCGTTTGGCCGTGGCAGAGTGGTTATCCTGTGCAGATTTAGATGTATTTATTCAAAGGGGACAGTACATATTAATGAACAAACAGTACAAGGCAAGGCAAGGTTATTTGTAGAGCACACGTCATACACGAGGCAATTCAAAGTGCTTCACACGACAGGAAAGAAATGCATTGCAATGTAAATTACAGAGAAAGGTGCAGTCACATGTGCAATACAAATATGTCAGAATTTGCCTGTTGGCTGCTTTCTGTGCGACAGGTTGGGTCAGAATCTGCCGTTATAGACCTGGTTCCTCTGGTTCTCCAACGTTTGTCTCTGAGAGCGGCTGATGCTGTTTCAAGTCTCTGCCTTTAATTAACAGAATTTGACCCTCAAAATAATGGCACTATTGCCTCCAGCAGCAGAAGCTCTGGTTACTCATTGTGTCCAGATCTCATTCATCATAACCTCAGCGGTGGCGGAGAAAGACCATGTGCACTTTCATAGATCGAGCAAGCTAATTTGAATATTTTTTTAAGTATTAATCTAATATTTTTAAGGCGCTTTTGTATCACGATTCAATTGGTCTTAAGGCAGCACGGTTTGTCGTTGACCAAGTTGTAACGCAATATTCCATGTGTGAAAAAAAAACACAGTGGAAAAAAATGTTAGCGGCGTTTTCTTGGCAATAATGATGTTTAAAATGGTGAAAAGTGTTTTCACATGTTTTTCAAAAGATATAGTCTAAAGTCACACCAAGATATTTAAATTAATCTACAATTTGAATCTCCTCTGAAAATAAAATAGGCCCAAGTATAGAGCCTTGGGGTACGCCAACTTCAGGGAGATTTATCGTATTTTCCGGACTATAAGTCGCACCAGCCAAAAAATGCATAATAGAGAAGAAAAAAACATTAATAAGTGGCACTGGAGTATGAAATGCTGTTGCAAGTGTGAAAATAACCAATAATATCACATATAAGTCACTCCGGAGTATAAGTAAATAAGTATAAGTATAGGTCGCACCCCGGCCAAAACTATAGTCCGGAAAATACGGGTAATATCCCTGATTGACACACGATGAGATCGGTCTGATAAATATGACTGAAATATGACATGAGCCTTCATAATAATACTGATCCACTGTATCAAATGCCCGTTTCGAGTCCAGAAAAACAGCAGCGACGTGAGGGCAACTATCAAAATGGCTCACCGTGCTTGTATTGCAGGTCACATGATCCTGAACACAGTGGACTGCACCAGACCAAACGGGGGGCGGCTTCCTCCGAACGTGGACCTGATGATGAGTGACTTCGCTGGGGGAGCGTCGGGGTTCCCCATGACCTTCTATGGCGGGAAATACACAGGTCACGACTGGCTGCAACTTTTACTGTTGTTAGCGCAGGGAAAAGGAGATCTCATCATTTTATTCAGGCTTTTCAAAAATAAATTAAAATTGCATTTAGTAGTGATTTCATGGACATAAATTTATAAAAATAATTAAATGTCTTCCTCCAAAGTCTGATCTTTGCTCTTAAGGATTCGCTCCCCAAACCGCATCATGGCGATGAGACGTGGATGAACCTTGAATTCTCCATAAATTGCCCGTCCCAAGTTTAATATCATGTCAAGGCACTTTTTACAATGTAACAGTAAAATCTGGCAGTACAAATATATCATAAAAGCAGCTGTTTGGGTGAAAATGAGACTGCTGTGTGCCGTTTTCATCACAAAAGCAGGACGCGTTAGCTAGTTGCTGTTAGCTGTGGCCTTCAAAAGTTGTAAAAAGCACTCAAAACTCATTATGGTGAATCATTGGTCGGGTCAGGAGGCTTTGGGTGAGTGAGGAATAAGATCACTGCAAAGAGTTTAGAATGAACTAGTTTTGTTTTTCAGGTTTTTTAAGACAACAACAACAACAACAAATATACAGTGAATAAAAAGTAGGTGCAGGAAGAGGCAGAAACCCCAAAAATGGCTTTTATTCTTGCCTCCACCTTGTTCTCTAGTGAATTCTACTGTTTAAAGATCCTATTTTATGCTTTTTTTCCCATTTCATAATCTACCCTATTGACCCCGCTCACCTAGGTGAAAGCGAGCCGCGGGGGGAGGGGGAGGTGTGTTACAGGTACAGAGTGCTTCCTGGAGGAGGGACTGAAATAGGGAAACTCACCTGTGCACTCATCAGGATGAGTCAGCCTGGTGAGTGAGTAGGCCCCGTCCGTCTGCTCATCCGAGGGGTAGCTAAAGACGGCAGGAATCAATAAAAAAAACACTTTGGGCACATATACGAGGCACCAGTAGCACTGTAAGGAGGTTAAAAGCTCTGAAAAGTCGATTTTGCATGCTATGGGACCTTTAATGATCCCAGTATTACCAACCAGCTATTGCTTTCAGCCATATTTGAACTGCTTCACTACAGTCTTTACGTGCTCTTCGCCTTTTGTTGTCTTGGTGTTCAAAGAAACCTCCACCAAACTTCACATTCATGTCGTTTTTTTGAGCTGCACAACATTAGACCGACGCACAGGGCTAGACGTTATTTCGAAACCTTGACCGAACTGTTTCGCCTCAATAAAACAGTAAATGAACCTAAACAAACGGGAAATAACGGGAAATAAACGTTCTCTGCAGATTCGTGGAAGGCCCAGTTCGTCAGGACCGAACGGAAGAAGCTGCTGAACTACAAAGCGTCGCTGGTGAAGTCTCTGCTGCCCAAAGTCTTCTGCCCTTTCGCCGGATACTTCGTGGAAGCTCATCCCTCGGACGGGTAAACCTCTGCCATGCTGCGAGGGGGTCTCTGGTTCAGTTCCCGGACCCTGAAGGGACTTTTCATGGCAATTTCCCCAGTGTCAAGAGCCAGGTTTGAATCTGAGAATGTCAAATTTTCCTGGTTAAATAAAAACAGAAATCAGGAAGTGAGATACGCACAACTGGTCCAGCTATAGATTAACCAACTGGTCAATAAAATAGAAATGAATGACCAGAAAAGTAAGTCCTTGTCCTTGAGTGACTGCACTGAACCAGAACCATGACCTGCTCTGGCTCCAACAGTTTGCTGAATGTTTTTCCTCGCTCTTCATAATTATTTTATTTTTATCTTTATCTTTATTTTCTGCCCTCCATTCCCTATTAAGATATGAGAGGTCCTGTTTACAGGAGTTTTGTTAATAAGAGTTTTTGTTTATGAGAGTTCTTTTATTAAGAGTGTTCTTTTAAACTTCCTATAAGTTATCTATCCTTCCCACCTGCGTTGTAACACCAAAATTTCCCCATGTGTGGACAATAAAGGCAAATCTTATCTTATCTTATCTTAATTTCCAAGTCATCGTGTCTATTTACATTTGAGTTTATGATACATTTTATGTGCCACGCCCTTTGTCCCGTTCACAGATACATCAAAGAGACCAACCCAAAGAACACCGCCACCGACTTGAACGCACTCATCAATAAACAGGCTCCAGAGGTCCGGACGTGGACCCCGGTACCAGGGGCGGTTCTGGACCTGGGACTGGCCCTGAGAGACCCCACTGACAGGTACTGAACCGTTAGCCCTGAAGTGGACTAGCCAATCGTCCGTGCCAAAACAAAAACGACTGCTTACGGGGAAAAAAGACAGGAAAGTATTGGAGAAGTGCGTATTCTGGATCCCAGGACACTGAATCGTGGACTGAACCGGGGACTAAATCAGGTCTGAACGGAACCTAATTGATCCTCGTGCATTTTTGCCACTCACTACTGAATTTCAGAAAGCTGTGACGTCAGAACCTCTAGTTTGAGGCGAAACGATCACAATTTCACCATTATTCCTCTTCATTGACACTGTGGTTCTTCAGAGGACCATCAAACCCCAGGTCTTTAATGGGACTATTTTAGGGCTCAGTTGGGTCCAAACCAGGTATTGTTTAGGAATACAACATTGCCACAGCAGTTTTATCTAAGAAATGACTCAGGGAACAGCAAAAATGTTACTCAAAAGGACAAAAACAAAAGAACTGAAGAGCACGTAAAGGACCTCACGCAGCACAGTTTAACAAATGCTGGTCTAATAGATTTCAATTCCTCTAGTACGTGACCAGGTTTATGAAATCAGACTGAAGTGACATAAACAGACACATTCACAGAGGGTACGGGAAGTATTCAGACCCATTTACAGTACACTCAGCACCCCAACTGGACAGGAAAAACTGAAATTTATTTGCAAATGTATTAAAAAAATAAAAACTGAAAGGTCACATGGTCATAAGTATTCAGAGCCTTTGCTCATTGTTGAGTAGAAGCACCTTTGAGCTAGAGCCGTGAGTCTTCTTGGGAATGACGCAACACGTTTTTTCACACCTGGATTTGGAGATCCTCTGTCCTTCTTCTTGCAGATCCTCTCCAGTTCTGCCGGGTTGGATGGTGAACGTTGGTGATTTGCTTAGGTTCATTGTCTTGTTGGAAGGTGAATCTTTGGCCCAGTCTGAGGTCTGAGGTCCTGAGCACTCTGGACAAGGTGTTCTTCCAGGATATCTCTGCACTTAGCCTTATTCATCTTTTCTTCATTTGCACCCAGTGGTCCTGTCCCCGCACCTGAAAGACAGGCCCACAGCACAACGTTTCACTGTTGGGATTGTCCTGAAGGTGATGAGCAGTATCTGGTTTTCTCCACACACACTGCTTGGAAATAATGCCAAAAAGTTCAATCTCAGCCTCATCAGAGCAGAGAATCTTATTTCTCACAGTCTGGGAGTCCTTCATGTGTTTTCTGGCTAACTCTGAGGGCTTTCATGTGTCTTGCACTGAGGAGAGGCTTCCATCGGGCCACTCTGCCATAGAGCCGACTGGTAGTTGACCCTGTGGAATGAAGCGTGTAGAAGAAAAGAACCACCAGGATTCTTCTGTGTTAATTCAAACTAAGCTTCATTGCCTCAACATCAATTGCTAATTCAGAGCTCCGGGTCTTTCCCTAGAAGCCTGCACGACTGTTAAGGACTTATGCCAGGAGCGCTGACAGCCTGATTAACCCAGCATTTTGTCCTCTTTCTCTCTCCTCCGAGCGGGCAGGTGAGTCTGCAGCAGATGTTTCTGTCTGGTTCAAGAACAGTTGGTTTTGTTTGTTGGCCCCCACAGTTCCTGCAGTGACTGACCTCCGGCCACAGAAACCAAAACCAAGCTTGAAACGTCAGCGTGTGCTTGCAATGGAAAGTTCTTGAATACTGTTAAGCTTATTTATATAGATATATCTTTAGGAACTTTCTCCCATCTCCCTTCTGCATCTCCGGAGCTCAACCACAGATATCTTTGGGTTCTTCTTTACCTCTCTCACAAAGGCTCTTCTACCATGATTGCTCAGTTTGGCTGGACGACCAGGTCTAGGAAGAGTTCTGGTCGTCCCAAACTTCTTCCATTTAAGGATTTTGGAGGCCACAGTGCTTTTTGGAACCTTGAATGCTGCAGACTTTCTTTTGAAACCTTTGCCAGATTTGTGCCTTGCCACAATTTAACATCTCAAGGAGCATCAGAAGAAAGAGAGTTAAATATGAGTGTCATTTCCGTACCCACTTTTTGCACAATGGAAGCATAATTTTTTCATCTAATTGTACAGATTTTATTTCTTATTTTTAGAATTATGATTCTCAATTCTCCTATTTAATGGCGCAATGGACGATTTTTCGGCGATTTGAGAAGGAGGGAATCTGAGGGATCTGAGGGAACTATATTATGATAGATCAATGCGCTTAGACACGCAGAAACGTGCTGCTCTCATGGGGACGAGCCGCACGCGGCTGCAGGTGAGCAGTAGGTGCGTTTTATGATTGATACGTGGCAGGACTAATCTGCAGTCCACACCACGAGGAAATAAGACTCAGATTTGGGGCCAAAAATATCATCCATTCAACCTTTAATGTTGACAACCTGAGCTGCTTAACAACTCCAGTCGAAAAGGTGTTATGGACTTTAAAAACACGGTGGAGCTTCATGGATTACCACAAGATGATGCAAACCGCTGGGGAACAGGTTTTGAGAGGGCAAAATAGACAGAAAAAGATGAAATTGCTCTAAAAGTGTCTGAACATGTAGGGTCTCAAACTACAGGTATTCAGTTTATGATTAAGGGAGATTTCTTAGCAGAAACGAGACAAGACGGGGCACCAGGGTAAAACCCAAAGAGCTAAGATACGGTCCTTAATCGCGCTCGTTAAAAAGGTCTGAAGGGTGTTTCACGATTCAGGGACTTACACATAGTCTAATCAAACAAACAATAGTCAATAACTCTTTCGTGTAGTTTATTTATCCAAAGGGCAATCAAAAACACTGGAGCAGAAATGTGCACAGGTAAATCACAGGTGATGTTATATCAGATTTAACAGCAAATTTCATGCAGATAATGTTAAACCAGGGTTTTGCCTTTGATAATCAAACGTGTCTATGCTAATCTATATCAAAAAGAGGGAAAGTGAGAAGCTAAAGGGAGGAGGAACAGCTGAGCTCTACCCAAATCACGCCACAACAGAACTGCACACTGAACTCGGCTTACGATTATTGTAGAGACTCGGTCCGGCTGGTCCTTGTCCGCGGACGAGGTCCGTAGCGAGGCGTCGCGTGGAGCGGTGTGGTGGCGAAGGCAGCGGCGTCGCGTGGAGCGGTGTGGTGGCGAAGGCAGGGGGCGTGCTGCCAGGTCCTTGAAGCGGGCGGCGGCCGTGGAGCGAGGCGTCGCGTGGAATGGTGTGCTGCGACGTCCTTGAAGCGGGCGGCGGCCGTGGAGCGAGGCGTCGCGTGGAGCGGCGGAGGCAGCGGCGTGCTGTAAGGTCCTTGGCGCCGGTGGCAACGGAGGCGATGTCCGGGAGTTCCTTCGCGGTAGAACGCTTTAGCGGCGTGTTAGCTCCTCACGCGGCCTTTACTCAGATGAGAACGTAGCGCTGATCCACGTAAACGGCGTAGGTTACTTCAAAAAGGAAAAACGAAGTAGCAAAGATAGTCTCAGTCCGGTTTAGCGCTTAAGCTTAGTTCCAGGTGGTTCCAGGTGGTTTCAGAGTCCAGGGCTGGCATGGCCTTGTCGACCACGTGTCGGACGGATTATCGTTGAGACAAAGGAAAAAGGTGAAAGGCTCGTCCGTGGAGACGGCTTCCAAGAGAAAAGACAAAGGCTTGAACACAAAGGGGATGAGAAGAGAAGAGAGCGTTTCTAGCTTGGAGCGTCCTTTTGATACCTGGCCCGCAGGGCATGCTGGGAGCGAAAGGGGCGGGCGCTACTGCGCAGACTTCCCGTTTAACACTTCCTGGCCGAGAAAATAAAGCTAGAGTAATGTAAATAATGGCAAAACATTTAAACCCTGTTTTAACATTTACACGTTAAACACTTTTGGGCAGTTTGTACACATTATTTCTTGAGGTAGATACATTTTACATCTTCTTTCACCTGTGATGGGCACTTGAGTTAAAGCATTGGGAATATAAAACCTTAAACAGTGGAAAAATACGTAACACAAGGTGAAACATGCGGTGTACGGAGTTGATTCAGATGAACATTCATGGCATAATCACATAAAACATGGTTTTCATCGGGGCATCCTCCTGAAAGTCACTGGGGAGAAGGTCTGTTATCACAAAAGTCACAGCAGCTCCCTGCGGTGAGGGAGAGAGGGAGAACGAAACCCCCCCCAATGTTCAAAGAGAGATTTTCTGTTATCTGGCCGTGGAATTTTCATCTCCATTCCCCTACAAACACAATCCTTCAAACCTCTTTCTGCCGCTGGCGTTCGCAGCCGGGCAGTGACCCTCCCTCCGACCGATACCAAAGTGTACAAGGACAGCTGGGACTTCGAGCGGTACGTGAGCGAGCAGAACAGAGCCGTCGGCGCCGAGATTTTCACGTTCCCCGGGTGGATACGGTTCTACTACGCCTGGGCTGGATTCACCGACTACAATCTGGTCGTCAGGGTAAAAACGAACAAAGTCCCCGAAAACGTCTGGCTCCGGTTTCTCACTGCACTTCTGTTGGCGTTGCACATTTAATTTTTCTGTTTTTCCTTCCCCTTTTCTTCCTACAATCTATCGTCTGGACTGTGGCATAATGCGGCCCTTGTCCCAGCTCCTCTTCACCGGGCCGACCCAGGACCGGGAGAGCAGGAGCCGTGAATGTGCTATTTTTACATCTCTTATTACATGCGGGATGCTGGGGGGGGAACGAGGGGTCCAAGGGGGGCAAAAGGGGGCAAAGGGGGGCAAAAGGGTGGTGCCATTAAGGCTGCCGTTCACTGCTTTATGAAGAAGCCTTAGTTTACGTCACCGGGAGCCTTAAGAACTGAGGGGAAACAAAACGGGACCCGCAACAGGAATGCAGAACAGAACATTTTGGAGGAAGAGCAGATTGTGTACGTAAAAACACCCACACTGCCCTTTGCAACCAATCCCTTGGACTTCCTTGGAATCCGCATATAAACGAAAGTCCGTTTTCGCTTCTCTGGTGGATCTGTCACTGCTTTGTCTCGACCTAATGACCTCTTTTCCTTTATCTCCAGTATTCGCTTTCTCTCAAGTATTCTCGCATGTTTTTTTTTGTTTGAACATCATGTGTTTGACATTCTTTGCCGATATCTCTGTTGGTGTAAAGGTGATAGAGACCGACGAGGACTTTGAACCGCTCCCGAATGGTTACGATTACCTGGTGGACTTCAGCGACCTCACGTTTCCGGCCATAAGACCCGCCAGAGACCACGCCTACTTGGAGGTAAGGACGGCAATCTGAAGATGATTCAGATTGAAGTGGTCTGAGGCCTTCAGAGTCTTTGTTTGTTTTCTCAGCTGAAAAACCGCATTGGCGTGATGCGATGGGTGGTTCTGAACGGACGCCTGTGGGACGACCTGTACATCGGATTTCAAAACAGGATCCGCCGAGACCCGGACATCTATCACCACAAGTAAGGCTTTAGAACTTAACTGTGTGACTTTTTTTCTGGGGGAGGGTCTGTTGTTGCTGGGCCTGGAATAGCATTAGGCTTCTCTGCGCGTTGAACCTTCTGCTTTAGCGACGCAGCGGCTCACGCACTCAGGACAGGTTCATGTACGAGGGTTTTGTGGCTCTTCTTCCTCCAGACCAAAGTGTGTATCTTCAGCACAGGCCTGATGGAGGATGTCTACACACAGAGAACAGAGAGCGGGAAAATGTATATTCACTATCAAATCAGTGTAATGCCACTGTTTTTTTTACACATCCAAGAGTTATTCTCAATCTGCGGGTCCAGACAGGGAACTCAGATATTTATCTACTTTGGTCATTTAAAAAAGACAATCCTCTTCAAACAGAAATGGAGGTTTAAGGTTCAAATTACCCGTGATATACAACAGCATTTTGAGGCCATCAGCCCTGGCAATTCTAATGCAAATCAGGTACTCATCGGTGATGAGGGAACTGCAGCAGCTAACAATAGGGTTTATGTGGCCCATTACAAGACTGTTGGGGTAACAAAGAAGATGTGTTCCCTAAGACACTTTAAATAGTGCAAACAAATAGATAAACAGAACAGGCTATCATCAGGAGGCTCCGCCCGGTGGGCAGGGCTTACTCAGAGTAGGATAAATCTCAGAGTTCTAAGACCAGATCCACAGATTGAGAATGACCCTTCTGGATGAAAGTCGGAAAGTCTTGTTTGTCCAGATGTTTACAACTGAATCTTTTTCGATAATATTTTCAGAATCGTGCACCAACAGTTTAGAATTCTTTACAGAAAACTTAAAAACTCCTCAAGCTCCTTCTGAAAGACCTGGAAATGCCATTGTTCACCTGTCACTGTTTATACACGTGTCCAACAACTTTATGTTTTAAATGAAATGGTCAGTCCATAGTTTGTGTTGTAGAAGCCTCTTGTCCAGGGAGTCTCAAAACTGTAATAAGAAGAATCCAAGATGTTTGCCCAGCCCCGCCCAGTGGGTCAGGGTTCAATCAGTTCTGACCCACAACCACGAGCTAGCACAGGCCGAGCGCGAGCTAGCACAGGCCGAGCGCGAGCTAGCACAGGCCGAGCGCGAGCTAGCGCAGAGATTTAGCGAGGCTAAATCTTACAAAGCTAACTTTTATGCGTTTTTAGGATTAGATGATCTCCACGGTGACAAGCAGATGTTACAGGTCAGATCTGTGGAGATAAACATGCCTAAAATGATAAAACTGTTCTAAAAGTAGTTACATTAAGACAAAGGAATTGATAAGTGAAAAGTTAAGGCACCGGATAAAAGGATGTTTACATGGCCCATCCTTTGTGGCGATCCAAGGAAGAGACGTTTAATGCCATATTGTGGAACTTTTCCAGGCAAAACAGTGGAACATGTTCTTAAAAGATTGGGAGTGTCATCTGTGTCATCTGTGATTCAGTGCAGGACACTCATTATTTTCCCTTGGACTTTGATCTTCTCAGGTTTTGGAACTACTTCCAGACCGGGCTCCCTCTGCAGGGACCCGACTGGGACCAGTTTTTGAAGACAGCGCGATCCACAGAGTCCAAGGATCTGACCCAAAACCAGACCTCAGAGGTCAATAGATCCTGCTCACTGCAATAACCTCCGACATGAGCTCCAAACAGACACGAGGATCGCTCTGGCAAAACATAACGCAAACTGGTGATGGTGAAGGAAACTTGAAGGTGAAGGATAGCTATTGTTTTTGCCCGGTTTGTTATTATTATTATTATCATTATTGGCTCGAGCAATAAAATGACAAGAGTCATTGTTCTTCGCCGTTTTTTTCTTAATATTCTTCTTCTTCCACAACTTTTGCATAGACCCCCTGAAAAGTCTAATATATACTGACTTAAATGCACATATATTCTGTGTTGTATCTTCTGTAGCTCAAGCCTGTCAATAAAACATATGTGAGATCAACTACCACTGTTGTTGTTGTTGTTGTTGTTGTTGGTGTCACCGATGTATCGTCTGTTGTTGGTATGTAGATTAGCCTAATGTGTAGCCTTGTGTGCTACTGTAATGTGGACTGACACACAAACTGCAATTCAAAGTGCTTTACAGTGTTTAAAACACAATTAAAATAATAATAATAAACTAAAAACACAATGCAGTTCATAAAAAATGTAAAACAAAGTACATCAGAGTAAAGTAAAGAATAAAAATAATGTATTTTAAAATATTAAAAACCAGGTAGAATTATGTCATAGACGTGGCTAATCAAAACAGTTTTTATCTTGGATTTGAACACAGCCGGGGGCGGGGCCTGTCTCACAACTTCGGGGGGCTATTCCAGACCTTTGCCCCGTAGACCTGGAGCGCAGATTCTCCGTGTCTGGTCTTGGCTCTGGCACCAGCAGGAGGCCGGCCCCTGAGGTCCTTAGAGTCCGAGGTGGTTCATATGACACACACAAGTCTGAGATGTATTTTGGCGTTAGGCCATGGAGAGACTTGTACACATTCAGAGCTGTTTAAAAGTCTCTTCTCTGAGCCACAGGGGGCAGTGCAGAGACCTGAGAACAGGACTAATGTGATGGTACTTCCTGGTTCTAGTCAGGACCCGAGCAGCAGCGTTCTGGATGTACTGCAGCTGTTTTACAGCTCGTTTGGAGAGACCAGTGAGCGGCCGTTACAGTCTAATCTACTGGAGACAAACACATGGATAAGTCTCTCTAAATCTGGTTTAGACACTGTATTTTTGATTTTGTCAATGTTTTTTAGATGGAAGAAAGTTACTGATGTTATTGAATAGGGCTGGGTAAAAAAATCAATTTAATCGATTTTGGATCGATGTAATTAGAATGTTGCAATATCGATTTATAAGGCATGAGATTGATTTTTCCCCATGAAGTTGACCCCGGTAGTCTTGTGCGTGGCGCAGCAGTGGCGCGTTTACGTCCGCTTCTCAAGCGTGCAAGACGCAGGTAAAACTGGGCTCAGCGAGCCGTCCCAACTCAAGTCTGACGTCAGGAACCATTTCAGATTTAAAACAACTAAGGACAAAGAGCCGGATAAAACCAAAGTGGTTTGCAAAATCTGCAGAATACTACAAACCTCAGAAACCACTTGACAAGGTATCACACTACGCTAACGTTAGCTTCCGACAACAAGCCGCCCGGGGCAAAACAAATGAAACTGAGGGAATCACTAACATGACCAGCCGATTCTCCGCGGGTCATAAAGATAACAGAGGCCATCGCAACTTTTGTCTGCAAAGATTTACACCTGTACTCGGTAGTGGAAAACTTCAAGCGGCTTGTTCATTGTCTGACTTCATCGCCACCACAGACATTGTCTGACTTCATCGCCACCACAGACATTGTTGATTCATTTCTCCCTGTGGCCCTCAGAGGCAACTGTTGTTGTGATTTTGGGCGTTACAAAAATAAATTGATTTGATTTGATTCATGCGCTAGATCCACACCCCTATGGTGCAACGTAAACATCTGACAGAAGGTTCTCCCCACGATGTAAACGTGTGTGAAAGACGCCATCCTAACAACTATGCCGAATCTGCAGAGAGAGTCAGCATAACATCTGGACATCACGGTCAACGCAGTCGTACCTGACAGTGACCTGACCAGCCACACCGCTAATAATATAGCTAATATGTTGACTGGGGCCATACAGGAGTGGGGGGGGTTATACAGGAGCGGGGGGTCATACAGGAGCGGGGGGGCATACAGGAGTGGGGGGGCATACAGGAGTGGGGGGGCATACAGCGGGGGGGCATACAGGAGCGGGGGGGCATACAGGAGCGGGGGGGTCATACAGGAGCGGGGGTCATACAGGAGCGAGGGGTCATACAGGAGCGGGGGGTCATACAGGAGCGGGGGGGCATACAGGAGCAGGGGGGCATACAGGAGCGGGGGGGCATACAGGAGCGGGGTGGCATACAGGAGCAGGGGGGCATACAGGAGCGGGGGGGCATACAGCGGGGGTCATACAGGAGCGGGGGGGTCATACAGGAGCGGGGGTCATACAGGAGCGGGGGGGCATACAGGAGCGGGGGGGTCATACAGGAGCGGGGGTCATACAGGAGCGGGGGGTCATACAGGAGCGGGGGGGGCATACAGGAGCGGGGTGGCATACAGGAGCGGGGGTCATACAGGAGTGGGGGGGCATACAGCGGGGGTCATACAGGAGCGGGGGGGTCATACAGGAGCGGGGGTCATACAGGAGCGGGGGGGCATACAGGAGCGGGGGGTCATACAGGAGCGGGGGTCATACAGGAGCGGGGGGGCATACAGGAGCGGGGGGGGCATACAGGAGCGGGGTGGCATACAGGAGCGGGGGTCATACAGGAGTGGGGGGGCATACAGCGGGGGTCATACAGGAGCGGGGGGGTCATACAGGAGCGGGGGTCATACAGGAGCGGGGGGGCATACAGGAGCGGGGGGGCATACAGGAGCGGGGGGGCATACAGGAGCGGGGGGGCATACAGGAGCGGGGGGGGCATACAGGGGCGGGGGGGCATACAGGAGCGGGGGGGCATACAGGAGCGGGGGGGCATACAGGAGCGGGGGGGGCATACAGGGGCGGGGGGGCCATACAGGAGTGGGGGGGCCAAACAGGAGTGTGACCAGCGAAGACCCAGCAGTGGTTAGGGACAGTGGTTGGTGCAGATGCTGCAGCTGATGCAGGTCTCACTGAACTGAGCCTCACAAACAGATCTAAAAAATACTTTATGTTTCAAAATTGCACTTTTGAGACTTGAGACAGTTTTGTTACAGCTGAAGTTTAAACTGTCCAATTTACAAGTTTGCACTTAAAACCTGTTTATGGTGAAAGAAAAAAATAAAGTACATTTGTATTTTGTAACACAGTTGAGCCATTTTCATTATTTAAAAGCAGATTGTATTGTATCGAATCAAATCGAATTGTGATTAATCGATTCAGGACGTTATGAATCGAAATCGAATCGATTTAGGAAATTCGCCATGATACCCAGCCCTACTGTTGAATTCATGGAGCGGTTGAAATTCATGTCTGAGTCTATAATTACTCCTAAATCTTTTACCTTGGTTACAGGTTTTAGAGCGAGAGACTGGAGGTGATGCTAACACTTTCGCTAAGTTTTTGTGGGCCAAAGACGATGATTTCGGTTTTGTCTGGATTCAGCTGGAGGAAGTTGTTTTGCTCCACTCACTGATCTGTTGAAGGCAATGACAGAGTGAATTGACAGGTCCATATTCACCTGCCGTCAGTGAGACATAGATCTGAGTGTCGTCAGCATCATTGTGATAGGACACACCACTGTTTCGCATTAGCTGTCCCAATGACAGCATCTAAAAAAAAAATCCAATGGCAGCATGTACAGATTGAACAGAAGGGGTCCAAGAATTGACCCTTGGGGCACCCCACAGGTCAATGCCATGCTCTCAGAGACACAGTCACCAATCTCGACAAAGTAGTTCCTGTTTTCGAGGTAGGATTTCAACCAATTTAAGGCCATTCCAGTGATGCCCACCCAGTCCTCTGACCTCTGTGGAAGTGTCCTGTGGTCAACAGTGTCAAATGCAGCACTGAGGTCCAGCAGGACTAAAACAGAGGCCTTGCCATCATCAGTGCTCAGACGGATGTCATTTGTAACCTTAATGAGACCATCTCAGTGCTGTGATGCGATCTAAACCCGGAATGGAAGACATCAAAGGAGTCACTTATCAGGAGGAACTGAATAAGCTGTTTATAAATGACTTTTTCAAGGACTTTTCCCAGGAAAGGTAAGTTTGAAATTGGTCGATAGTTGTTAAGTGTGATCGAGGCTGCTCTTCTTTAGCCGCGGCTTAATAACCGCAGTTTTCAAGGCCGTTGGGAATGTTCCGGATTTAAGTGACATGTTGATTATTTCCGTAAGTGGAGTCAGCAGACTACTGAGCACGGACTTTAAAAGTCTAGTGGGCAACATGTCAAGGCAGCAGGTAGAAGAGCTCAGGCTGGTGATGGTCTCTTGGACAGTTTTTTCAGTCACAGGTATAAACTGAGTCAGCTCCACATGTCTAACTGGCTGTTGAATTAGTATTTGCTCTGTGGGATTGATGGTGTTCTTAATGTTCTGGACCTCGTCCTTGAAGAATGTGGCAAACTCATTGCACTTGGACGTGGAAATGAATTCCAACGGCATTTGAGCTGGAGGGTTTGTCAATCGGTTTTACTGTCGCAAACAGTGGCAGTGGAGGGGGCAGTAGTGCATTGACAGGTGTGTGTTGACAGGTGTTTGTTGACTGGTCTGAAGAAGACGGGGTTGTGAGGGGCGTGGAGGGTGTAAACAGTCTCTCACGTGCGGGTGCGTCCACCAGGTAGTGGACAGCGTAGAGCAGGTTGTTTGTGAGGAGACGGGTTCCAAATCTGTTCAGGTGCAGGCCATACACCCGGTAGAGAAAGGGACGATGTGGGGGGACGTGTCCACTCGGCCGCTGGACAGATGTGGTGGGCGTGTCCACTCGGCCGCTGGACAGATGTGGGGGGACGTGTCCACTCGGCCGCTGGACAGATGTGGTGGGCGTGTCCACTCGGCCGCTGGACAGATGTGGGGGGACGTGTCCACTCGGCCGCTGGACAGATGTGGTGGGCGTGTCCACTTGGCCGCTGGACAGATGTGGGGGGGTGTGCACTCGGCCGCTGGACAGATGTGGGGGGCGTGTCCACTCGGCCGCTGGACAGATGTGGGGGCGTGTCCACTCGGCCGCTGGACAGATGTGGTGGGCGTGTCCACTTGGCCGCTGGACAGATGTGGGGGCGTGTCCACTCGGCCGCTGGACAGATGTGGGGGCGTGTCCACTCGGCCGCTGGACAGATGTGGGGGCGTGTCCACTCGGCCGCTGGACAGATGAAACTAATACACAGGTGTAATTGATTCAATAAAGTGATTGCATCTATGAGCAGTGTTGGGAAAGTTCACTTTCTACATGAACTAGTTCAGTTCATAGTTCACACATTTTAAAATGAACTAGTTCAGTTCATAGTTCATAATTCAAAATTTTGAACTAAGTTCACAGCTCCAAAAAATTAGTTCAGTTATTTTTTTCAATATTATGCAATAATTGTTCTAAATTATTTCCACAGCCCAAATACAACCACAGGCAGCAATTATTTTATTAGTTTATTGCTGAAAATATGTGATTTCATCTTCATATCCAATTTTTAATCCTTACACAACCAGGATTTACATTCACATTGAAGGGACAGACTTCCCCATGTGTTGCTGTCCATTCAGCACCACAGAATATTCTCAAAAACATGAGGGAAAACTTGCTGGGCAAAGTTTGCACAGAAATGTTAGATTGTTCCATCCTCACCGACCTTATCATAAAACTCACGTAACTGGTCGTAGGGCGACTCCTGCTGTTCTGTTGACAACACGTTGCGGTCGCGTCCGTGCTGCTTTTTGTTTTGATGCACGTGCGCAGTGCGGTGCAACACGCCAAATCTCTGTCTCCGCGATCTATCGCCTCTACAACTCTGGAGCTCTCACACTTGCCAGACACAGGCTCTTTTTGGGCAACTTAACGGTGTTTTTCGCCTGGAAGTCTCTAGAAATCTGACACTTTATTGAAGGAAAGCAAAAAGAACGTAGGTGCCGTTCACAGACACCAGAATGAACGCGTTCATATTATCGTTCTTCAGCAGTAACACTGTTCGTTAAGTTCACGTTCACCAAAATTATGAACGTGTTCATGAACTTTTGTTCAATGAACGCGTTCAAGCACAACACTGTATATAAGTCTGTTGTATTGTTTGGTGCGTCTTTCAGGAGCGAGTCTGCAGGTGAGCCAGGACCCCAGGGAGGAGTCTTAAGTCTTCCATTGACAAGAGTATTTACAGAGCACCTCATGACCCTGGCACCTGACCAGTATTTGGAAAGTGACCTCACTTACAGGCTTGTACAGGCTGTACAAGGTACAGCCTGTACCTTATAAGATAAGATAATCCTTTATTGTCCCACATGGGGAAATTTCATTGGTGCAACGCAGGTAGATACAGAGGTAGATCCAGAAGAACAGATCACTTATAAGAAGTCTGAAAAACACTTTCAGTAGAAGATCTCCTATAAATAAATAAAAACTCCCATCGACAAATAAATAAATAAATAAATACATAAATACCATTGCATGTGATCACGACAGTAATTGCACATGAATATGTGTCATGACGGCACATGGATTACACATGAATTTCAACAGTAATTGCACATATGACAGAATTGCACATGGTTAGGTCAGTATTGCACGTGTTCAGGACTAACAGTGTTTGTTATAAAGTCTGACAGCAGCAGAAGGAAAGACCTGCGAAACGTCTCCTTCACACAGCGAGGGTGGATCAGTCTCTCACTGAAGCTGCTCTCCAGAGCGGACAGAGTGTCCTGCAGGGGACAGAGTGTCCTGCAGGGGGTGACACTCATGGTCCAGCATAGATGTGAATCTAGCCAGGACCCTCCTGTCCCCCACCTCCTGCACCGAGTCCAGAGCACAGCCCAGGACGGAGCTGGACTTCTTAATGACTTTGTCCAGCTTCTTCCTCTCCCTCTCTGTGATGCTGCTGCTCCAGCAGGCCACACCTACAGGAGCTGATGCCGCTCGATCACTCCAATATGACGTGGCCTTTGGGGCCTTTGGGGCCTTTGGGGCCTTCGTATTTGCACAACTGTATCGTCCTCTCAATCGTCCGTCTGGCACCAGCAGGAGGCCGGTCCATGTTTAGTTCTGACTCTGGCACCAGCAGGAGGCCGGACCATGTTTAGTCTTGACTCTGGGCACCAGCAGGAGGCCGGTCCATGTTTAGTCCTGACTCTGGCACCAGCAGGAGGCCGTCCATGTTTAGTCCTGACTCTGGCACCAGCAGGAGGCCGGTCCATGTTTAGTCCTGACTCTGGCACCAGTAGGAGGCCGGACCATGTTTAGTCTTGACTCTGGCACCAGCAGGAGGCCGGTCCATGTTTAGTCCTGACTCTGGCACCAGCAGGAGGCCGGTCCATGTTTAGTCCTGACTCTGGCACCAGCAGGAGGCCGGTCCATGTTTAGTCCTGACTCTGGCACCAGCAGGAGGCCGGTCCATGTTTAGTCCTGACTCTGGCACCAGCAGGAGGCCGGTCCATGTTTAGTCCTGACTCTGGCACCAGCAGGAGGCCGGCCCCTGAGAACAGGACTAATGTGATGGTACTTCCTGGTTCTAGTCAGGACCCGAGCAGCAGCGTTCTGGATGAACTGCAGCTGTTTTACAGCTCGTTTGGAGAGACCAGTGAGCGGCCGTTACAGTCTAATCTACTGGAGACAAACGCATGGATAAGTCTCTCCAAGTCTGGTTTAGACACTATATTTTTGATTTTGTCAATGTTTTTTAGATGATAAAAAGCTGCTGATGTTACTGATTTGACATGTCAAAGTTCAAGTCTGAGTCCATTATTACCCCCAGATTTATAACTTGGTCTGTAGGTTTTAGAGCGAGACTCTGGAGGTGACGCTGACACTTTCTCTTTGTTTCTGTGACAAAGACCAGTCTTGTCTGAGTTCAGCTGGAGAAAGTTGTTTTGCCTCCACAAACTGACTCTGGCACCAGCAGGAGGCCCTCTGGCACCAGCAGGAGGCCCTCTGGCACCAGCAGGAGGCCGGTCCACAAACTGATCTGTTGGATGCAGTGACAGAGTGAATCTACTGGTCCATAGTCACCTGCGACAGTGAAACATAGATCTGACACATTTTCACCACGTATCAACTGACCCAACGGCAGCATGTAGAGGTTGAACAGAAGGGGACCCAGGACTGACCCTTGGGGCACTCCACAGGTCAGGGTCATGTGGTCGGAGACACAGCTACCAATTTCAACAAAGTACTTCCTGTCTTCCAGATAGGACCTTAACCAGTTTAGGGCAGTGCCAGTGATGCCCACCCAGTCCTCTAGTCTCTGTAAGAGGATCCCATGATCGACAGTGTCAAAAGCAGCACTCAGATCTAACAGAATTAAGACTGAGGCTTTGCCCGTGTCAGTGTTCAGGCGGATGTCATTTGTCACCTTGACAAGAGCAGTCTCAGTGCTGTGATGAGGTCTAAAACCTGACTGAAAAACATCAAATGAGTTGTTTATTAAGAGGAAATCTGTGAGCTGTTGGTAAACAACCTTTTCAAGGACTTTGCCCCAAAATGGCAGATTAGAGATGGGCCGGTAATGACTCAGTACTGCGGCATCAAGACTGCTCTTCTTTAGGAGAGGCTTTATGACCGCAGTTTTCAAAGACATTGGGAATGTTCCAGATTGAAGCGACATGTTAACTATGTGAGTGAGTGGTGCTAACAAACTGTTCAGCACAGACTTTAGAAATCTGGTGGGTAACACATCAAGGCAGCATGTAGATGAACTCAGACTGGTGATGATCTCATGGACAGTTTTGTCAGTTACTGGTGCAAAGTGAGTTAGTTCTAAGTGTCTTGATGGTTTTAGGGTAATTTTTGCATTGTGGGATTTATAGCATTTTTAATGGCCTGAACTTTGTTATTAAAGAATAATATAAACTCATTACACTTGATGTGGAAATGAGTTCTAACGGCAGCTGAGCTGGAGGGTTTGTTCATCTGTTACTGTGGCAACAGGACACGCCAGTTGTGACTGCAATGTCCAGTGATTTCATTACAGGCCTTTGGTCATAGAACAGGAGTAAATAAAGATCCACCTTTTGAGAAAACATCCTGTGCCTGTTGTTGATTTGCCTGTAACAGTATGAATCATATAAGTGAGTGTCTGCGTAATGACACTCGCCGCGTTTCAACTCCTTAACCGAAGTTATACCTCATTACGATCGCTTTCACTGTCTCATTATTGCTATTACTTTTGACATTTGAACAACTTGTACTTTTTGTAGTATTTACAAAAGTATCAGTACTTTTTCCCATTGAAATGAATGGGGCATTGAACACAATTCATTTTTTCGACAAATATTCATCTTTCCACACTTCAAAACACTTTCAACACATTCAAAATTCAACAAATTAGTACTTACACACATGAAGTACTCTTACACACATGAAGTACTCTTACACACATGAAGTACTACTTACACACATGAAGTACTCTTACACACATGAAGTACTACTTACACACATGAAGTACTCTTACACACATGAAGTACTCTTACACACATGAAGTACTCTTACACACATGAAGTACTCTTACACACATGTAGTACTCTTACACACATGAAGTACTCTTAGACACATGAAGTACTCTTACACACATGTAGTACTCTTACACACATGTAGTACTCTTACACACATGAAGTACTCTTACACACATGTAGTACTCTTACACACATGTAGTACTCTTACACACATGAAGTACTCTTACACACATGTAGTACTCTTACACACATGAAGTACTCTTACACACATGTAGTACTCTTACACACATGTAGTACTCTTACACACATGTAGTACTTTTACACAAATTCAGCAATTTTACACAACTAAACTACTTTACTCAACTTCACACTTCAACAAATTAGTACTACACACATGTAGTACTCTTCAACACATGTAGTAGTCTTATACAAATCGTGTACTCTTACACACATGCAGTACTTTCACACACATGCAGTACTTTTACACACAAAAGTACTTTTACACAAAAAAGTACTTTTTCCACAAATTTTGCACAATCACACTTCTTTACACAACTAAACTACTTTACACAACTTCACACTTCAACAAATTAGTACTTACACATATGTAGTACTATTACACACTTTTTGCAAGATTGCAGACACTCACAATAGCTTCAGCCATTGCAAATTATCTAGTTTGCACCTGGATATATTTAAGATGTAAGACAAGATAAGTCTTTATTTGTCCACACAATGGGGAAAGTTCGGTGTTGCAACACAAGTAGATACAGAAGTAAAAGGATAGATAACTTATAGGAAGCTTTAAAAAACTCTCTTAATAGAAAAAAATCTTATAAACAAAACTCTTAAAGACATATTCTTAATAAGGAAGAGAAAATAAACAAATACAAATAATAATAATAAAATAAAATAAGATAAGAATAAGAATTATAGTGGCAAAAGTACATTCTTATTTACAGCAGTTATATGCGTAAGAGTATGACAGTATTACACATGATTAAGTCAGTATTGCACATGGGTATGACAGTATTGCACATGTCAGTATTGCACATGGGTATGACAGTATTGCACATGTCAGTATTGCACATGAGTATGACAGTATTGCACATGAGTATGACAGTATTGCACATGTCAGTATTGCACATGGGTATGACAGTATTGCACATGTCAGTATTGCACATGAGTATGACAGTATTGCACATGAGTATGACAGTATTGCACATGTCAGTATTGCACATGGGTATGACAGTATTGCACATGTCAGTATTGCACATGAGTATGACAGTATTGCACATGAGTATGACAGTATTGCACATGTCAGTATTGCACATGGTATGTCAGTATTGCACATGGTTAAGTCAGTAGTGCACATGTCAGTATTGCACATGAATATGTCAGTATTGCACATGGGCATGACAGTATTGCACATGTCAGTATTGCACATGAGTATGACAGTATTGCACATGAGTATGACAGTATTGCACATGTCAGTATTGCACATGAGTATGACAGTATTGCACATGTCAGTATTGCACATGAGTATGACAGTATTGCACATGACAGTATTGCACATGAGTATGACAGTATTGCACATGTCAGTATTGCACATGGGTATGACAGTATTGCACATGTCAGTATTGCACATGAGTATGACAGTATTGCACATGAGTATGACAGTATTGCACATGTCAGTATTGCACATGGTATGTCAGTATTGCACATGGTTAAGTCAGTAGTGCACATGTCAGTATTGCACATGAATATGTCAGTATTGCACATGGGCATGACAGTATTGCACATGTCAGTATTGCACATGAGTATGACAGTATTGCACATGAGTATGACAGTATTGCACATGTCAGTATTGCACATGAGTATGACAGTATTGCACATGTCAGTATTGCACATGAGTATGACAGTATTGCACATGTCAGTATTGCACATGAGTATGACAGTATTGCACATGTCAGTATTGCACATGAGTATGACAGTATTGCACATGTCAGTATTGCACATGGGTATGACAGTATTGCACATGTCAGTATTGCACATGGTTAAGTCAGTAGTGCACATGTCAGTATTGCACATGAATATGTCAGTATTGCACATGGGCATGACAGTATTGCACATGTCAGTATTGCACATGAGTATGACAGTATTGCACATGAGTATGACAGTATTGCACATGTCAGTATTGCACATGAGTATGACAGTATTGCACATGTCAGTATTGCACATGAGTATGACAGTATTGCACATGTCAGTATTGCACATGAGTATGACAGTATTGCACATGTCAGTATTGCACATGAGTATGACAGTATTGCACATGTCAGTATTGCACATGGGTATGACAGTATTGCACATGTCAGTATTGCACATGGTATGTCAGTATTGCACATGGTTAAGTCAGTAGTGCACATGTCAGTATTGCACATGAATATGTCAGTATTGCACATGGGCATGACAGTATTGCACATGTCAGTATTGCACATGAGTATGACAGTATTGCACATGAGTATGACAGTATTGCACATGTCAGTATTGCACATGAGTATGACAGTATTGCACATGTCAGTATTGCACATGAGTATGACAGTATTGCACATGAGTATGTCAGTATTGCACATGAGTATGACAGTATTGCACATGTCAGTATTGCACATGAGTATGACAGTATTGCACATGTCAGTATTGCACATGGTATGTCAGTATTGCACATGGTTAAGTCAGTGTTTGTTGTAGAGTGTGACAGCAGCAGAAGGACAGACCGGTGAAACGTCTCCTTCACGCGCTCTGTGGACTATCGTCTGTGGAGCTGAACATGGCGTGTTTCACTCCAGGTCTGGAGGGTTTTGATTCGATTTCAACCAACGAGGCCCAACGTCCTTTGACCCATTGTTCAAGAGCGTCCTTTGTTCAGTGTGAATCTTCTCATCCAGGAGTTGCTTATTCTTGGATCCTTGCATCAAACGGAGAGGCCCAAGTGTGCACGCTCGTGTCTCCACTGTCCACTGCGTTGTCCAGGGTCCCTGAAGATGTGAAGGACGTCCAGCTCATGGTCCAACATGTCCGTGGATCATCTAAAGCCACGTGTGGGACCTCCTGAAGCTCAGACCCAGTTCTGCTCTTCTAAAGTTGTGACAGAAAGTGGATTTGTCTGGGTTTTTTAAACGTTTTTGGTCAGTTTGTCTCCGTGCTGGATCACAATCTAATCCCTGTTGTATTTAGATGATTGAAGACGGCGCCTAAACAGACAAATCTTATAGGAGTCATCGGAATTCCAGAGGCGTGTAGAGTATCTTCAACGTGTGCTTAAGTGAGTGTTAAAATATTATCACAAACGTTTGATAATCCAAAGACAGAACAGACGAAAACACATGATGACATGTGAAGATGAGGTGAAAGAAGCGCAAATGTTCAGGTCGTTTCATATCGTCGCCTGAAGCTTTTGTCACTCGTGCGCAGTAACGAGTGACAAACACCTTCTGTCACTAAAACCAGCCCTGGAGAAGCACAAAGACGACCTGAACATAGTTAGTTTAGTCTTTATTTGTCAGGACCATGTACAAAATCAGAGAAAAGATGATCTGCACCAGATTTAGCTCCTGCTACTTTCCGTCCCTGGGCAGGTGAATACATCAGACGAATAAAAGTACACGTTTCAATACAATTACAACACATTTCATTCTTAACATTAGCTCAGTGAAATACACTATAAAACAAATACATTTTTAAGAGTTACAGAATTAATACAGACAGACAGTTAAAAACTAGGTCGGCTGATGTTAAGATAAGATAATCCTTTATTGTCCCACATGGGGAAATTTCATTGTTGCAACGCAGGTAGATACAGAGGAAAAGAACGGATCACTTATAGAAAGTTTAAAAAACACTCTTAATAGAAAAACTCTTATAAACAAAAACTCTTATAGACAAAACCTCCCATTTCCCAACAAGGGATGGAGGGGAAAAATAAATAAAGATACAAATAAAATAAAAATAAAATATAAAGATAAAAATAAAATAAATATAAAATATAATAAAAAACAGCTAGCGTAAGACAAGATAATATTAATGTTGTTGTTGGCACTAATAACGATGTTGGCACCATTGATTATCCAGGATGTGCTTTTTCAAGTTTCGAGTGAAGTTATTAATATCTAGAGACAATTTCAGACTCTCTGGGAGTCGATTCCACCGTCTGATCATTAAAAAAGAAAAGGCCGATTGTGCGAAGGCCGAGGATCTTTTCAGGACGGTGCAGTTTCTGCTGCTGTGGAGCGGCTCCGTCCAGTCGTTTGTTCAGAGCAAAGTTGGACACATTTTTTCAAGGAGGTGAAGCAGCATTAACATCATTATTATTAAGGATTTTGAAAAGAGTTCTTAGATTCGAAAATAAGATAAAATTGTCAAAACTGAGCATTTTGTATTTACTAAGGATGTTGCACTGGTGATAACAAAGTGTTTTTTTGTAAATTGCCTTTAGTGCTTGGTCATAGAGAGATTAGAGAGATTTGAGGTCCATCTTAACAAACGTGTGATGAAACAAAGAAGCAGCGCTCACTTTTTATCCATTTATCTCTTTGTACTTTTACTGTTTTGTGACTTATGTCTGCTGTTTATCTGGTGAACTTCATACAAATGACAAATATAAATATCGACGTTCACCTACTTTTTCTGACCGAACTGAGAGTCTTTTCACCGAACACTCTTTCCCTCTTCAAACCCATGAACAAAGCGCTTGCCTCGGCGTGAATGTCTCAACTCTTGCTTCACCTTCTTTACTTCCTCTTCCTCTTCCTCTTCCTCTTCCTGTCGTCTACACACGGCGACGCTGACGATGGTGGCGGTCCTGTGGCTCTTGGCCGCGGGTCTCTCTCTCGGCTGCGGTGCGACGCTGCCCGACGTCGGCGACGGGACCTTCATCGAGGCGTGTCTGAGGGAGCACAACGGGGCCCGCGCCGGGGTCCGGCCGCCCGCCACAGACATGACGCGTATGGTCAGTCCTCTGCGGGTGTTTCAGGCGAGGGACGAGAGAGTACGGGAATCCTGCAAATACTCACGTTTTGGGTAGTTGTACTTGAGTATAATTCTAGGCATGAAATTGGAATGAGTTACAATCAAACAAAAGGGTTTAAATAAATGAAACGTGGTAAAGAAAAATATATTTTGAATTTTAAAAAAGAATAGACAATGTTTTAGCTTTGAAATGTCACTTTCTGTTTGTAATTGATGACATCACACCAGGAAATTGCCCTGAAACTCATCTAATGCCACAGTTCTTTTAATTTGACAAATAAAAATATATTAGAGCGACTTTATTTTGTTGAATTAATGTTAAGAGAATCAACATTAACATTAATGTTAAGAGAATCAAAAGTTGTTTCTTTTGTATAAATTCTGTATAAACTTTGACTGGAGTGAGTGTCCCTGGTGTGATGTCACTTCAATATACACAATAGAACCAGAACAGGACCAGACCGGACTAAGCAGACAGAGAAAATGAGAAAAATAAAAGAATGAAGAATCAAGGCACCGTAAACCCAACCAAACGTCCCACTGAGTCCTTCAAATTTGTCCATTTTCAGTTCAATGCCAAATGTGAGTTTTTCCAAGATAATCCGTCTGTCCAGTCCTTTTTTCACTTTTTCACCACTGCCAAGAGTATGTCCCAGCGGTTTATCGTGTCCATGGCAGGAGTCCTCAGGTTCCAAATCCAAGAGGAATGTCCAAAACTGTTGGTAGTGCATCCTAAATTTCAGTCCAAAAAACGGGCAGTCTCCTCCCCGGCGGGTGGAGTTCAGCGTCGCGCCGTGGACCGCCTCCAGGGAGGGTCCGAGGTAAACAAGGGCCGTGCGGAGATCTCGGCGCCAGGTGAGATCGGCGCCAGGTGAGATCGGCGCAGGGCTGAGATCGGCGCCAGGTGAGATCGGCGCCAGGTGAGATCGGCGCCAGGCTGAGATCGGCGCCGGGCTGAAATCAGGCGGTAGGACGCAGCACTAAACCTTTTAATGGAAGATCGTAAAGGGAAGGAACTGACCACGCCCCCCTGCTGCACGCTGCACATACCTTCATTTTTCCCACAAATCCAATCTCCCACATGGATGAGTGTTTAGTCAGCCAGCCCCGCCCACATTCTGTTCGAATGCGTAAGGGTCTGGACCCCGAGTCAGAGCCAATGAAGTCGTCGGTCATCCATTTACCGACCAATCCCAGGCCGAGGTTTTAACGTGTCACATTGAGATGCAGAAGTAGCTTTTCACCCCCGTTCCATTCAAGATGGCGGACCCGGCTCGTGACCCGGCTCGTGACCCGGCTCGTGACCCGGCTCGTAATATCCGGTTAAGCGTGTGGTGTGGCCTCACTTCTGGGTTCATGTGATCGGTTCTGTCTCTGTCTCAGACACAGTTTTGATAAGTCGTCTGTCAAAACGTGTTGGGAACGGCTGGTCAGGCAACAATAAAGGTGCATTATGTCACTTTTCTGGTGCAGAGTTTGCATGTTTCTCCCTGTGTCTGGGTGGGTTTCCTCCATCCGGAACAAGCCCAGAATGGGTCAAATGCAGAGGAGGGATTTCCCTACGGGGACGAAAAAAGTCTCATTTCAGGTTTTCCATTCGTCGCAAAATAGTTCAAAATGTAATTGCGCAAAGTCAAAACCGTCTCGTCGTTGCAGTCGTGGGACGCTGGTTTGGCGGCGATCGCTCGGTCCTGGGCCAGGCGCTGCGTCTTCCAGCACAGCCCGGGGCCCTCGGAGCACCCGCGCTTCTCCTCGCTCGGGGAGAACCTGTGGGTGGGCGCGCCTCCCTCGCACTTCAGCGTCTCCTTGGCCATTGGAGGCTGGGTCAACGAGACGCGGGACTACTCCTACCACACCGACTCCTGCCGGCCGGGACGCATGTGCGGACACTACACTCAGGTCAGTGCGGCGGCTCGGGGGGCGGAGAGCGGCGGGACACGCCAATAGCACCCATTACGAGTGTGTGATGAAGGGCATGTCCCTGTGCAGGTGGTTTGGGCTCGATCCAACAGAGTGGGCTGTGCCGTCCACCTCTGTCCCAACGGCATCCAACAAACCGGCTTCAGCTCGCAACCGGGAGCCAACTTTGTCTGCAACTACGGCCCCGCGTAAGTCTTTTATTCTGAAACTACGGCCCCCCGTAAGTCTTTTATTCTGACACTACGGCCCCGCGTAAGTCTTTTATTCTGAAACTACGGCCCCGCGTAAGTCTTTTATTCTGAAACTACGGCCCCCCGTAAGTCTTTTATTCTGACACTACGGCCCCGCGTAAGTCTTTTATTCTGAAACTACGGCCCCGCGTAAGTCTTTTATTCTGAAACTACGGCCCCGCGTAAGTCTTTTATTCTGAAACTACGGCCCCGCGTAAGTCTTTTATTCTGAAACTACGGCCCCCCGTAAGTCTTTTATTCTGAAACTACGGCCCCCCGTAAGTCTTTTATTCTGACACTACGGCCCCGCGTAAGTCTTTTATTCTGAAACTACGGCCCCGCGTAAGTCTTTTATTCTGAAACTACGGCCCCGCGTAAGTCTTTTATTCTGAAACTACGGCCCCGCGTAAGTCTTTTATTCTGAAACTACGGCCCCGCGTAAGTCTTTTATTCTGAAACTACGGCCCCGCGTAAGTCTTTTATTCTGACACTACGGCCCCGCGTAAGTCTTTTATTCTGAAACTACGGCCCCGCGTAAGTCTTTTATTCTGAAACTACGGCCCCGCGTAAGTCTTTTATTCTGAAACTACGGCCCCGCGTAAGTCTTTTATTCTGAAACTACGGCCCCGCGTAAGTCTTTTATTCTGAAACTACGGCCCCGCGTAAGTCTTTTATTCTGAAACTACGGCCCCGCGTAAGTCTTTTATTCTGAAACTACGGCCCCGCGTAAGTCTTTTATTCTGAAACTACGGCCCCGCGTAAGTCTTTTATTCTGAAACTACGGCCCCGCGTAAGTCTTTTATTCTGAAACTACGGCCCCGCGTAAGTCTTTTATTCTGAAACTACGGCCCCGCGTAAGTCTTTTATTCTGAAACTACGGCCCCGCGTAAGTCTTTTATTCTGAAACTACGGCCCCGCGTAAGTCTTTTATTCTGAAACTACGGCCCCCCGTAAGTCTTTTATTCTGAAACTACGGCCCCCCGTAAGTCTTTTATTCTGACACTACGGCCCCGCGTAAGTCTTTTATTCTGAAACTACGGCCCCGCGTAAGTCTTTTATTCTGAAACTACGGCCCCGCGTAAGTCTTTTATTCTGAAACTACGGCCCCGCGTAAGTCTTTTATTCTGAAACTACGGCCCCCCGTAAGTCTTTTATTCTGAAACTACGGCCCCGCGTAAGTCTTTTATTCTGGAACTACGGCCCCGCGTAAGTCTTTTATTCTGAAACTACGGCCCCGCGTAAGTCTTTTATTCTGAAACTACGGCCCCGCGTAAGTCTTTTATTCTGAAACTACGGCCCCGCGTAAGTCTTTTATTCTGAAACTACGGCCCCGCGTAAGTCTTTTATTCTGAAACTACGGCCCCGCGTAAGTCTTTTATTCTGAAACTACGGCCCCGCGTAAGTCTTTTATTCTGAAACTACGGCCCCGCGTAAGTCTTTTATTCTGAAACTACGGCCCCGCGTAAGTCTTTTATTCTGAAACTACGGCCCCGCGTAAGTCTTTTATTCTGAAACTACGGCCCCGCGTAAGTCTGCTTTACGTAGAACACTAAATAAATAGGACGTAACATTGTGACCGACGCCGTTTGTCTTTTCAGTGGAAACGTGATCGGTCAGAAGCCTTTTCGGACGGGTGGCGCCGCCTGCTCCGAGTGCGAGGCCAGCGCCGCCTGTGACGAGCGACTCTGCGGTAAGAGCCGGATCCAAACGTGTCATTCAAACACAACACCAGAGGAAACACCAAGAGGTAAATAAAGTCAGGTTAATGAGGCCTTTTTGACGGCTTCACGTTCGAGTTTTTGGAACGATCACAGTGAGTACACAGCAGTGGGGGCGGGGATAGGGGGTAGGTGGAAACGGTAAGTTGCAGTTCAAAACAGGATTTGTTCAAACGAGCAGGAATCAATAAAAATACAACTCTGAGTTCTTTGTTACTCGGGCACTCTCACATGATCTATTGTGCAATGTATTGAGCCATCGTGAAATACCGACGCTTCTGTTTCTTGTTCTGGACCTGTTTCTTGCAGGCGGCGGCCGGGACCCGGACCGGGCCGAGGCCTCTGGGTCAGGCGTCGTTTCAGTTCTGATCATTCGTCCCGTGGCTCTGCTCGGCGCCGTCATCGCCGCCGTCGCAGTCAAACACTTTTATCCAGACGTTTTCTGCTACGATTAAAACGGCTTTTTAATTCAATTCAATGTATTTTTGTAACGCCCAAAATCACAACAGCAGTCGTCTCAAAGTTCATAGGGACTTGGCAATGTCCCAGGGTCCTCTGTCCTTAGAATCTCCTTCTCGGCTCCTTCTCGGCTCCTTCTCGGCCAAAAATTACAACTTTTACAAGTTTAAAACGAGACCAATGTCGGTCTCTGGTTGTGTTATTTTCTGCTTATTTATTAATCCCTGACAAACAAATCATTTAATAATCATTTACTAGGGTTAATATTACGCCTTATTCTAAAAGCCTTTGATTCTGTGGATCTTTGTGTTCTCTTGAATCGTCCGGATGTTTTTGAGTTCAGATTATCTCTAACAAATAAGAGCTCAAGCTGTTATCTTAATAAAGGTGTTCCTCAAGGGTCTGTCCTTGGACCACTGTTATGTTATGTTGTTAGGACCCTGGGACATCGTCCCTCGCCACCACAGACATTGTTGATTCATTTCTCCCTGTGGCCCTCAGAGGCAACTGCTGTTGTGATTTTGGGCCTTACAAAAATAAATTGATTTGATTTGATTTACATTGATATAAACTCATTTGGTCATAATCTGAAACACAGTAGCCTGCACTTGGACGTGGATGATGTGATCCTACGTGCAAGAGCGCCCTCTGCTGCACACCTGACTCAGAATATTCATGTCATTCCATCCAACATAGTTGTGCTAATTTAATGTTAATGAATTAAAATAAAACAAATGTATACTGTGTTTTGTGTATAAAGAGTTGAGCATGTGTCGCCTTCAGCAGAAGCACCAGACGGAACCAAAAGAAACCAAATCACACCTATTAAAAAGCTGTTTCTTTTATTTATATGACAAATGTAGTATTACAACTTTTGGCAATTTTAGTTCATAATAATGGGCCCAGGGATGGACAATATCAACAAAAATATACATTTCTTGATCATATTCAGAAGATATTTTCACAAAGCATCAGGAACGTGCTGAAATGTGTCGCACAAAATGTGACCAGACCGTAAATTAAAATTTCACAATTACACTTGATGTTTGTCTCTTGAATTATATTAGATTTTTCCCTGATTCAGCATTTCTCCAAAACAATTCAAATAGCTCTTTTTTCCATGTATTCCACCTCCAAACTGACCCAGGACTCACTGAGCTACACGCGGCTAACCGTTTTAAAGCAGCTCATGACGTTTCATGTGCATCGCTCGTTTTAAGACGCGCGTCGACTAAACGCAGCACGGAAACCTCCGGATCTTCACATCCGACATCACAAATCTGGGAACTTGAAAGCGAGTGTTTTTGTGTGGCTCAGAGAAAACGAGAAAAAGAATTAAAGAAACGACAATGAATAACTGTTCTTGATGAAGGAACAGCATTAGAACACGGTTAAAAGCTTTACAATGTCACTTCTATTAAGACATGACATAATTAGTTGTTTTATAAACGTCAGCGTCACATATGACTTTGTTTACGTTAGAGACTGGATCCAAAATGGCCGCAGGTGTGGTAAAGGTCACATGGCGGGCCTCAGGGTCGGGCCGTCCTCAGGCAGAACGAACATTTTCACCTTGAACGTCGTTGTGAGTCGCTGTGACGGTTAAATATGTGTTTTCGGGGCGTTTGAAGTGTCTGCCGTCGCCCCCTGCTGTCTCTGGGCGGAACATCAACTGGCAAACTCTCCTGAGAAACCCTGGCTCTTTTTTTACATTGTCAAATATAATGCGTTTTCTCATTTTGAGTTTGTTTTGTGGAAAGAATCAGTGGTAAATATTTATCGTAGTAAATATTTATCGCAGTTTTACTTCCGTTAACTTTCAGTTTGTTATCATTGTGATGTCATCAGTGTGCGACACAGACGGTTTACACTCACACTTTTCTGACAGTTTAAACCATGGTTGGACTAAATAAAGGTGTTTTATGGTATTATTGTGTCAGATCAGAACTGTGGTGTAATTCATGTGGACTTTTGGCTCTTGTTTACTTTCTGGTTGCTCGGTAACAGTTGTGGAATCACCTCTATCGGTGTCATATTTGTGCAACCAGGAAGTTGAATTATTAAACTTTACACAAACGGTCACACAATGGGAACAGATGGTCAAAATGTTTAGTCAAATCTGAAATATAAATGTGTTTCACTGCGTTTTCGTGAAATACAAAAAAGAAAAAAAAAGAAGGAAAAAAAAAAGCGTTTGCGTCCGTTCTCTGACAGTGTATTTTCAGGCGGGAGCAGCAGGGGGAGCTCTAACACCTGCAGGGGGAGCTCTAACACCAGCGTTACAGAGTTCTGCTTGAACACGACACAGTACAGATGCTTCACAGGACAAATGAGAGAAAAACATCCATGGATATCCACACGCAGGGGTCAGTATTTGTCCAGGTGAGCGGCGACATGACACGCCCACCGCCGCCCGCCCACACATAATCTGGTGTTTTGACCGCCCTCAGACTCTTCTCAGCCTTTGTGCTTCTTCTTGTTCTTCTTGTTCGTCTTGTTCTTTGCCGCGGCGGCGCTGTCGGGTTCGGGCTTCGCCGGAGGAGCGCCCAGTTTTTTAGTTTTGGCCCTTTTCACTTTCTCTTTCAGCGCCTCGATGTCCAACTTTCCCTCGGACGCAGCTGCAAAAGAAGATGAGATGAGATAACCTTTAAAATTCCAGTGTCGGAACGCAAATAAACGGCAAACGGTGAAAAATTATCGTGTTTCGATAATCGTCGCCTGGACAAAAAAGACTCTAAAAGAACATTTTAAAAAGAAAATGAGGCGACTTCCTGACTCCTGATACTTTTGACCATCCTGATGAAATAAGGCTCCGTTTTAGTGAATGAATGAAAACAAAGTAACAAACAAACAAAAGTGTTTTTTTTAATTTTTATGTTTTAAGCGTTTGCGTCCGTTCTCTGACAGTGTATTTTCAGCAGGGAGCTGCAGGGGGAGCGCTAACACCTGCAGGGGGAGCTCTAACACCAGCAGGGGGAGCTCTAACACCTGCAGGGGGAGCGCTAACACCAGCAGGGGGAGCGCTAACACCAGCAGGGGGAGCGCTAACACCAGCAGGGGGAGCGCTAACACCTGCAGGGGGAGCTCTAACACCTGCAGGGGGAGCTCTAACACCAGCAGGGGGAGCGCTAACACCTGCAGGGGGAGCTCTAACACCTGCAGGGGGAGCTCTAACACCAGCAGGGGGAGCTCTAACACCAGCAGGGGGAGCGCTAACACCTGCAGGGGGAGCTAACACCTGCAGGGGGAGCTCTAACACCTGCAGGGGGAGCTCTAACACCAGCAGGGGGAGCGCTAACACCTGCAGGGGGAGCTCTAACACCTGCAGGGGGAGCTCTAACACCTGCAGGGGGAGCTCTAACACCTGCAGGGGGAGCGCTAACACCTGCAGGGGGAGCTCTAACACCAGCAGGGGGAGCTCTAACACCAGCAGGGGGAGCTCTAACCAGAGCAGGGGGAGCTCTAACACCTGCAGGGGGAGCTCTAACACCAGCAGGGGGAGCTCTAACACCAGCAGGGGGAGCAGGGGGAGCTCTAACACCAACAGGGGGAGCTCTAACACCAGCAGGGGGAGCTCTAACACCAGCAGGGGGAGCTCTAACACCAGCAGGGGGAGCTCTAACACCTGCAGGGGGAGCTCTAACACCTGCAGGGGGAGCTCTAACACCAGCAGGGGGAGCTCTAACACCAGCAGGGGGAGCTCTAACACCAGCGTTACTGAGTTCTGCTTGAAAACGACACAGTACAGATGCTTCGCAGGACAAATGAGAGAAAAACGCTGATTGTTCTTTAATTGTACGTTTCTACCCTTTTTTGCACAGCGATTCCTAAACTTTTAAAGTAGTAAGTACAGTGTGAATTATTACCATTGTACTTTCTTGTTTTCATAGTATTGCCGACTACAATTGTCCTTAAAAAACTCGGATTGTGTTTCATGTACACATTTTGATCATATCGTTTTGCAATCCATCAGTAATGGCCATAATGTGTTCTTCATCTGACTGAATGACTTTTGTGTTCCGTATCTTTACCTTTGTGGCTTTTCTGGAGCAGGGGCTTCTCTTTTGGAGGAACGAAGGCCCTGTTCCTCTCTTCTTGTTTCTTGGTCAGAGCTTCAGTCTGTTTGACCTGAAAAGAGTTGAGACCCAATGAACAACGCGAGAACATCCAAAACATCGACTTCATGTTCCGTCATCTGAAGCACCGACCTTGATCTCCTCCATTTTCTTCCTTCGTTTGACACTTTCTCTGAGGAAGAACTCTCCAGAAGCCAGCTCCTGATCCACCTGCACCAACACAGAAGGTCCCAGACTTTAGAAAGAACAGAGGGAGGGTGGAACAGCCTGGTCCTGGTTCTAACAGACGGGGGGGTGGAACAGCCTGGTCCTGGTTCTAACAGACGGGGGGGGTGGAACAGCCTGGTCCTGGTTCTAACAGAGGGGGGGTGGAACAGCTTCGTCCTGGTTCTAACAGAGGGGGGGTGGAAAAGCCTCGTCCTGGTTCTAACAGAGGGGGGGGTGGAACAGCCTCGTCCTGGTTCTAACAGAGGGGGGGTGGCAAAGCCTGGTCCTGGTTCTAACAGAGGGGGGGGTGGAACAGCCTGGTCCTGGTTCTAACAGAGGGGGGGTGGCACAGCCTCGTCCTGGTTCTAACAGAGGGGGGTGGAACAGCCTGGTCCTGGTTCTAACAGAGGGGGGTGGGACAGCCTCGTCCTGGTTCTAATAGAGGGGGGGGGGTGGCACAGCCTCGTCCTGGTTCTAACAGAGGGGGGGTGGAACAGCCTTGTCCTGATTCTAACAGAGGGATGGAACAGCCTGGTCCTGGTTCTAACAGAGGGGGGTGGGACAGCCTCGTCCTGGTTCTAACAGAGGGGGGGGTGGCACAGCCTCGTCCTGGTTCTAACAGAGGGGGGGTGGAACAGCCTCGTCCTGGTTCTAACAGAGGGGGTGGTGGAACAGCCTCGTCCTGGTTCTAACAGAGGGGGGGTGGAAAAGCCTGGTCCTGGTTCTAACAGAGGGGGGGTGGAACAGCCTCGTCCTGGTTCTAACAGAGGGGGGTGGAAAAGCCTGGTCCTGGTTCTAACAGAGGGGGGGGGTGGAACAGCCTCGTCCTGGTTCTAACAGAGGGGGGGGTGGCACAACCTCGTCCTGGTTCTAACAGAGGGGGGGGTGGCACAACCTTGTCCTGGTTCTAACAGAGGGGGGGTGGGACAGCCTCGTCCTGGTTCTAACAGAGGGGGGGGTGGAACAGCCTCGTCCTGGTTCTAACAGAGGGGGTGGTGGAACAGCCTCGTCCTGGTTCTAACAGAGGGGGGGGTGGAACAGCCTCGTCCTGGTTCTAACAGAGGGGGGGTGGCACAGCCTCGTCCTGGTTCTAACAGAGGGGGGGTGGGACAGCCTCGTCCTGGTTCTAACAGAGGGGGGTGGCACAGCCTCGTCCTGGTTCTAACAGAGGGGGGGTGGCACAGCCTCGTTCTGGTTCTAACAGAGGGGGGGTGGCACAGCCTCGTTCTGGTTCTAACAGAGGGATGGAACAGCCTCGTCCTGGTTCTAACAGAGGGGGGTGGAAAAGCCTGTTCCTGGTTCTAACAGGGGGGGTGGAACAGCCTCGCCCTGGTCGTACCTTGCTCTGCGGCTGAGTGGGAGGGAACGGCGTGTACTCCTTCTTCACGCTCTTCTTTTTCGGTTCTTTCCGCTTGGTCAGGTTCTTGTGTTTGAATTTGGGCAGGAAGCGCTCCCAGCTCTCACTGCGCAGCTCGGGGTCTTTGGCCAGCTCCCGTTTGATCATCAGCGTCTGAAAACACAGAAAGTGTGACGCGTTTTGGGTTTCTGTTCTTACTCCTTAGGACACGTCGGTCTTGACTGGACGACAAGGACCATTTTTGTAATGTTTATAATTGTACTTCCTGGTCGGACATGAGCACAAATATGACATAGGTAGAGTAGTTCCACAGCTGTTACCATAGCAACCAGACTGTAAACAAGAGCCAAAGTCCACATAAACGACACAGTTCTGATGTGACACATGATAATACCATAAAACACCTTTATATAGTCCAACCATGGTTTAAACTGTCTGTGTCGCACACTGATGACATCACACTGATGACATCACAGAGGGATTCAGCTCCACTTCCTGTCATTTTACACTCTTATTTTTCCCAAATGCATTCACAAACTGCAACATGTGATAAAACTGTGATAAATGTGTGAAACTACAGTCTTTTATTCTTAATGTAATTGCACACTGTTCTTATAAAGTAAACGACTTTATAAAGTAAACGACTGGTCCAAACGCGCTGCTCTTTAAGCCACACCTCTTTTACGTCATAACTAATGGATACAGTGTTCATGACCGTTATCCTTTTGTATCAAGTGGATCAAGAGTAACCAGAGAAACACAAACTTGAGCCTTCATTTGACTGAACGTGTGAAGCTGCTGTTTTCCCTCAGCTCCAGTGTTTCTATCACACGTCAAGAACAAGGATGGAAAAGTCATCACTGGGATCAGCAGCATAAACTGAACTTTATGTCGTAAATGTGAGAGTTTAAACTGAACTTTATGTCGTAAATGTGAGTTTAAACTGAACTTTGTCGTAAATGTGAGAGTTTAAACTGAACTTTATGTCGTAAATGTGTGAGTTTAAACTGTACCTTTATGTCGTAAATGTGAGTTTAAACTGTACCTTTAAGTCATAAATGTGAGTTTAAACTGAACTTTGTCGTAAATGTGAGTTTAAATTGAACTTTGTCGTAAATGTGTGAGTTTAAACTGAACTTTATGTTGTAAATGTGAGTTTAAACTGTACCTTTAAGTCATAATTGTGAGTTTAAACTGAACTTTGTCTTAAATGTAAGTTTAAACTGAACTTTGTCGTAAATGTGAGTTTAAATTGAACTTTGTCGTAAATGTGTGAGTTGAAACTGAACTTTATGTTGTAAATGTGAGTTTAAACTGTACCTTTAAGTCATAATTGTGAGTTTAAACTGAACTTTGTCGTAAATGTAAGTTTAAACTGAACTTTGTCGTAAATGTGAGAGTTTAAACTGAACTTTGTCGTAAATGTGAGTTTAAACTGAACTTTGTCGTAAATGTGAGAGTTTAAACTGAACTTTGTCGTAAATGTGAGTTTAAACTGAACTTTGTCGTAAATGTGAGAGTTTAAACTGAACTTTGTCGTAAATGTGAGAGTTTAAACTGAACTTTATGTTTAAACTGTACCTTTATGTTGTAAATGGGGTGGATGTTCTTCATCGTTTCCATGACAACTTTGCGCACCTTTATAAAGAGAAACAACAGGAAAAACTCATGAACATCTTCTGGTAAAAACGGCTGTTGTCACTTTAATTCTGTTTTGAATGTTCACAATTTACAATGAAATCATTATTTATACAGCCCAAATGTGTGAGCAAAATTAATCAAAATGAGTCATGAAAATAAAGACAAATGTACACGAGAGATGTCTGACCTCCTTGAGTCCAGTGAAAGGGCCCAAAGCAGACACTGTGTTCCCCTGGACCATCACGTAACAGCTGGTCAACAGCTCCAGCGCCTGAACACACCAGAGACATGTGAGGACCATGTGAGAGACATGTGAGGACCATGTGAGGACCATGTGAAGACCATGTGAGGACCATGTGAGAGACATGTGAGGACCATGTGAGAGACATGTGAGAGACATGTGAGGACCATGTGAGGACCATGTGAGAGACATGTGAGGACCATGTGAGGACCATGTGAGAGACATGTGAGAGACATGTGAGAGACATGTGAGAGACATGTGAGGACCATGTGAGAGACATGTGAGGACCGTGTGAAGACCATGTGAGGACCATGTGAGAGACATGTGAGGACCATGTGAAGACCATGTGAGGACCATGTGAGAGACATGTGAGAGACATGTGAGGACCATGTGAAGACCATGTGAGGACCATGTGAGAGACATGTGAGGACCATGTGAAGACCATGTGAGGACCATGTGAGAGACATGTGAGAGACATGTGAGGACCATGTGAGGACCATGTGAGAGACATGTGAGGACCATGTGAAGACCATGTGAGGACCATGTGAGAGACATGTGAGGACCATGTGAAGACCATGTGAGGACCATGTGAGAGACATGTGAGGACCATGTGAAGACCATGTGAGAACCATGTGAGAGACATGTGAGGACCATGTGAAGACCGTGTGAAGACCATGTGAAGACCGTGTGAGAACCATGTGAGAGACATGTGAGAGACATGTGAGGACCATGTGAGGACCATGTGAGGACCATGTGAGGGACATGTGAGGGACATGTGAGGACCATGTGAGAGACATGTGAAGACCATGTGAGAGACATGTGATGACCATGTGAGAGACATGTGAGGACCATGTGAGAGACATGTGAGGACCATGTGAGAGACATGTGAGGACCATGTGAGGACCATGTGAGGACCATGTGAAGACCATGTGAGAGACATGTGAGGACCATGTGAGAGACATGTGAGGACCATGTGAGGACCATGTGAGAGACATGAGAGACATGTGAGGACCATGTGAAGACCATGTGAAGACCATGTGAAGACCATGTGAAGACCATGTGAAGACCATGTGAAGACCATGTGAGGACCATGTGAGGACCATGTGAGAGACATGTGAGGACCATGTGAGGACCATGTGAGGACCATGTGAAGACCATGTGAGAGACATGTGAGGACCATGTGAGAGACATGTGAGGACCATGTGAGAGACATGTGAGGACCATGTGAGGACCATGTGAGGACCATGTGAGGACCATGTGAGGACCATGTGAAGACCATGTGAAGACCATGTGAGAGACATGTGAAGACCATGTGAGGACCATGTGAGAGACATGTGAGGACCATGTGAGAGACATGTGAGGACCATGTGAGAGACCATGTGAGAGACATGTGAAGACCATGTGAGGACCATGTGAGAGACATGTGAGGACCATGTGAGAGACATGTGAGGACCATGTGAGAGACATGTGAGGACCATGTGAGAGACATGTGAAGACCATGTGAGGACCATGTGAGAGACATGTGAGGACCATGTGAGAGACATGTGAGGACCATGTGAGAGACATGTGAGGACCATGTGAAGACCATGTGAGGACCATGTGAGAGACATGTGAAGACCATGTGAGGACCATGTGAGAGACATGTGAGAGACATGTGAGAGACATGTGAGGACCATGTGAGAGACATGTGAGGACCATGTGAGAGACATGTGAGGACCATGTGAGAGACATGTGAGGACCATGTGAGAGACATGTGAGGACCATGTGAAGACCATGTGAGGACCATGTGAGGACCATGTGAGGACCATGTGAGGACCGTCGAGAGCACCGTCGAGAGCAGCGACAGTGCGTAGCGACCCACCTTGAGCGTGGACCCCTTGGGGCCGATGAGCCGCTGTCGCCGCTTCACAAACCGTTCCCTGTTCCTCACCAACGTCCCGATCTTGATGATGTCACAGGCCACATCGTCCTGCAGGATCCGCACCGCCTGAAGAACACGCAGAAGCACACGTGTGACCCGCACGCCTGACCCGCACGTGTCACCCGCACGCTCCTCGCTGCATGTGGTCAGCGCGCTCGGGCCCTCACCTGCTCAAAGGGCACGCTGCGGGCCAACAGCTTGATGAGGTCCCGGGCCTTCACGACGGCGAAAGGGTCGAAGGTCTTCTTAGTGGTGCAGACGGACATGCTGCCCTCGATCAGGTCCAGCGTGGCCTTCACGTGCTGGAGGGGACACACACACTTTTTAGAAATGTGAAGTATCAATATTTAAAACTCCGACACCTCAATCAGAGTCGATTTACCGTATTTTCTGGACTATAAGTCGCACCTTTTTTCATAGTTTTGGCCGGGGTGCGACTTATACTTATATTTATACTATACTTATACTCCGGAGTGACTTATATGTGTAATTATTTGTTATGTTCACACTTGCAACCGCATTTCATACTCCAGTGCCACTTATGTTTTTTTCTTCTCTATTCTAGTAAAAGTCGCTCCGGACTTTTACTCCGGAGCGACTTTTACTCGAGTGCGACTTATACTCCGGAAAATACGGTATCAAATATTCGGTGTACAAATTTGAATGTGAATTGTATTTCGGAGCGGCAGAAAACAAACGTCCTCGTGTCTCTGTGGGATGTCGCAGCTTTGGCAAAGGTAAACGCGCACGGATCGATTCGCCGGGCGAGTCGATGGGTCACTCACGCTGTCGTGCAGGGCGTTCTCCACCAGGGGCCAGCACTCCTTCAGATAGGCCTCTCTGTACTTGGGGAAGAGCGTGGCGAAGCTGCTCTCCTCCAGCAGGCCGCGGGGGTTGTCGTCCCTGGTGAAGCCGGGCTCCTTCCAGCCGTCCGGCACCGTCAGCAGCGCCGACTCGTCCCCTGAAACGACGAGGCGAATGGTTTGAGTTCACGTTAAACCGAGTGGAACAAACCGGGTTTAGAGCCGTCCGGACCGGGTCTTGAACCGGGTTTAGAGCCGTCCGGACCGGGTCTTGAACCGGGTTTACAGATCTGGAGATGCTTTTTATTTAACATGTAGAATAGTTTTTATCTGTGGTTTGCAAAGACGCTCCGTTCAGATATAGCAGCGTGACAGGAAGTCAACAAACATGCACTTTCTTTTCAAAATAAGACAAAAGGAGATTAAAAACGTTTAAATAACAAAACGGAAACAAACCTCATTCAGCATAAAGGAAAAAGACAAAAACAGGACAAATAACACTAGACAAGACAAATAATAATAATAATAAAAGTAATACTGAAAATACATACAAGATCAAGTAGATTATTAATAGAAACTAAATACATTTTTCACCAAACACACACTTACACACCTACTCAAGATCTAAAATATAAGTTTAGTTAAATACTGTCGTTACTGCGGTTACACAGAGGAACAAACACACATAACTGTTTCTGAATATTTCTGTCAATTGATATAGTTGGCTCTGTATTTAAGTCATATATACTTTCATTAAAGAGTCTGGATCTGACAAAAGGTCAAACCGTCTCCAGAAACATGATAAATAAAAGGTCAATGGAGACGCTCAACTACTCATAAAAAATACTTGGTACTTTTAAATAACAGGAAATACAGATAGTGAAGTAAAACGTAAACAACTTAATCAGATATACTTAAGTGCAGTTCTTTTACATTTGTGAAACATTTCAGCCAAACAATATAGACTTAAATGAACACAATTAGTTCATTAAAGGTGTTTTTATTGGACTGAAATACTTTAGTTTGAGGAGAAACGTGCCCTTTCACTGCAAAAGAGCACGTTTTTCAAGTGTTTTCAGTCCTATAAAAGCACCTGTAATTACGTCATTGCGTTTAAGTCTATTTTTTGGCCTGAAACGTTACACAGTGGAGCTTTAAGTCACTTCCCACCAATGAACACTCAATAAATCTGAAGTTAGATGGATAAAACTACAGCGCATGTTGCATTGGCGCGGCGTGTTTTGGTCGAACGTGCGTCGCTCCGGGATCTGACTCCGTAAAGCATCAAAACGCGGCGGTTTAATCGACTTTATTTCCTCGTGATCGAGTCGAAACTGCACGCGAAGAGTCAAACTGTCAGAAAACACGTGAAACTTGCCCTGGTTCTGGTTCTTTGCGTTGTTTTTATTCCTTTGAGAGTCGCTCACGCCGCCTTCCCCCGGGGGCGACGCCATTGTTGCGCGGAAGTGACGTAAGCACCACGTCTTTTCCGTTTCCGGTTAGACATTTGTGTAAATATATTGTTTCACCCGGTTATAAATTATGAGCGAGTCGGTTTAATGTCTTAAATTAATAATCAACCCAATTAGAAACAGTCACGTCAGAAATAGTTTTGGTTTGAGTTTTGTCACCTCTTTGTCACCACCAGAGGGCGCACTTTAATTTAAAATCGTAAATAAATTTCTACTTTGACAATGTTCAAATTTAGGGTAAGAATTGCATTCTATTTTGAACAGTTTGTGAAAGAATTCTATGAACAAATGCTAGTTTTGTTTAAGACTACATTTATTTCGAGTTTATAGGCAAAATTCGCAGGTCTTTCCTTCTGCTGCTGTCAGACTGTATAACAAACACTGTTAACCCTGAACATGTGCAATACCGACTTAACCAGGTGCAATACTGTCATATTCATGTGCAATACCGACTTAACCATGTGCAATACTGTCATATTCATGTGCAATTACTTTCATACTCCCATGCAATAATGTCACGTTCATGTGCATTTAACTGATGAAAATAGAGCATTTATTTTACCATTATTAGTATTATCTTGTTTTACGCTAGCGTTTTTTTTATTTTTCTCCTCTATTCCTTATTAGGAAATGATAGGTTCAGTCTATAAGAGTTTGTTTATAAGAGTGTTTTTTAAACTACCTATAAGTTCTCTCCTTTCCTCTGTATCTACCTGCGTTGCAACAATGAAATTTCCCCATGTCTAGACAATAAAGGAATATCTTATCTTTAACATGACTCAAAACTAGTCAACTACATCTAAGTTTTAATTGAAAAACATTGAGAATAGTTGACATAAAATGGATTGAAAATGACTCATTATAAATACAATCAGAACGAAATAGTTACAATTAAAGTACCCGAGCCTGGTCGAGTCAGAACCTTTAAAACATGTCGAATTTACTTCCGTTTACATTTATGAGTTTATTTGAACTGGAACAGTGCACATGGAGCAACATTTCTGTAAATGCACCAGTATCAGCTGTAGTTTAGCTTGGGCAAAAAGCATTAGTCACTGAATAAAAGCTTGAGCTCGGGTCCCGCGTCAGGTCCCGGGTCCCGCGTCAGGTCCCGGGTCCCGCGTCAGGTCCCGGGTCCCGCGTCAGGTCCCGGGTCCCGCGTCAGGTCCCGGGTCCCGCGTCAGGTCCCGGGTCCCGCGTCAGGTCCCGGGTCCCGCGTCAGGTCCCGGGTCCCGCGTCAGGTCCCGGGTCCCGCGTCAGGTCCCGGGTCCCGCGTCAGGTCCCGGGTCCCGCGTCAGGTCCCGGGTCCCGCGTCAGGTCCCGGGTCCCGCGTCAGGTCCCGGGTCCCGCGTCAGGTCCCGGGTCCCGGGTCCGGTTTAGGACCCGCGTCAAACCGCGTCCGGTTTAGGACCCGCTCTGAAAGAATCCTTCATCTTTATTATATGAATAAAATGAGTTTTGCTCATCACTTAAATTCAACCACAAGTTTCTGGTGTTTGAGTTGTTTTTAAATTAGTGTTCCTCTTTTCTGCTGATGTCATCACCTCCAACCCCTGAGATGGCCCCACCCCTTTTCCTCACGCCCGACTCCTATTGGCTGGTTTATCTCCCGCTTCGACACAGCCTAAAGTGGCTCAGCTCAGAGCTGAGGCAGAATCCAGTTGAAGTCCAAGATCTTGATCCACGTCGCCCACATGAAGGTTTCTAACTTTAATCTGAGCTCGTTTAACAGATGAATGAAAATACACTTTGGAGTGTTGCAGGCGCTTTATTTGAGTCGAAGTCGTTCATAGTAATTCATTACAGCTTTAACTGCAGAAACAAAGAGAAACGTGACGGCCAAAACGCCGATGGACGCTGCCACGACGACGATCACAGTCGTGCGCTCGGCCCCTGCAACGACAGAACAGAGTTTAGAACCAGTCTAAACCAAGTCTGTAACTAGGCCTAAACCAGGTGAAAGAGAATACTTAACACACTAAACTAACTCACAGTGAGAGGATGTGTCTGTGGACGCTCTCCTCTTGGTCACCACTAGAGGTCCCACTGACACCACAGCAGCTCGTGAGTCCAGAGCTTCTGCAGGAGACACTGACCTCTTGACCCTCCGATCGCCGCTGCAGCTCTGAAGAAACAAACATTTGGACCGTTACATCCACAAGAGTGAAGAACCAGAACGACCTGCTCCAACAGGCCGAGCGAGCGTCCTACAGGCCGAGCGAGCGTCCTACAGGCCGAGCGAGCGTCCTACAGGCCGAGCGAGCGTCCTACAGGCCGAGCGAGCGTCCTACAGGCCGAGCGAGCGTCCTACGGCGAGACTGAAATCCTAAAATCAAGCTATGATTTCAAATTAATGCACTAATTTAGGTCAAATATTACATGTACAGTCATCAATTTGTTGCTTTGGCAGATTTTTAAGTATCAAACAAAACTAAGACTTATTTGATTGTTACATAATGAGTTCAAGCACCACATCAGAGCAGGTTCTGTCATTTCAAAGAGCAGCGTTTGTGTCGTTAACTAGTTAAGATGAGTTTGTGTCTGAACAAGTGCTTATGAGCTTAATATTGTCTTCAGTAAAATAGTTTTATCACGAGCAACATCTGCACTAATGAGATGTGCATATTTCAGTAATAATGAGTTTGATTAATGTCAAAACAGCTTGTTTTGTAGTCATTATGAGGTCTATTTGTGATCACAACAAACCTGGAATAGAGTTAAAAAATCCCCATATTTATGACGTGATTGAGGAAATGCTCCACAGAGGCGCGGCACAGCAGGACGGTTGCCATGGTAACTCACCGTGGTGCAGTTCTCCTGTGGGCCGCAGACGGAGGCTCTGCAGTGGAAGTACAGGGGCAAACTCAGGGGCAACTGGAACATCTGCACCGAGAAGAGGCTCCGCTGAGACGCTCCGTTCTGAGAGAGCCAGGAGAAGGTGTCGTCCACCGGACAACTGCAAGAGAAGAGAAGTGTGAGTGAGAGCGAGAGCGAGAGAAGAGTGGGGAGAAGAGAGAAGAGAGGGAACAGAGCGAGGGGGGAAAGAGTCTGGAGCAGAAGACAAAAGCAGCTCAGATGTTCAAACTCACCCGTCCTGGAGAAACGTCCCCTGCACCTGGTCCTGAGGGGCGGGGCTCTCTGTGGCCCAGCACGACTCCACCTGAGACACAACAAACACTGTAAGAACAGGGTTTAAAAAGGAGGTTATTTACTTGTCATTTGTGAACCCGACAGGTGAACAAGCAGGTGATGGCCCCGCCCCTGGAACAGTTTAGCACCTTTATATGTGGGAATAAACCCGAACGAACGACGTACCTGGAGTCGTATGTCGTGGACGAAGGCGCTGGACGTCTGCAGAGAAACCTCAAAGAATAGAGTCTGGTCTGGACTCAGCATCACGGCGTCATGGTAACGGGAAGAGAAGGAACGGTCCCTGAACAGACTCATGTTCAGAGCCAACTGCAGGGACGAGTTGAAGGCCACCACGGAGAACGAGGCCAGCCTGAGGACCAAACATGTCAGAGTACCACACCTGAGGCCCAAACATGTCACACTAGCGCTTCCCGGCTAGCCCAGCGTTGGCGCCGGGCCGCTGCCCCTTCCCGGCTAGCCCAGCGTTGGCGCCAGGCCGCTGCCCCTTCCCGGCTAGCCCAGCCTTAGCGCCGGGCCCCTTCCCGGCTAGCCCAGCCTTAGCGCCGGGCCACTTCCCGGCTAGCCCAGCCTTAGCGCCGGGCCCCTTCCCGGCTAGCCCAGCCTTAGCGCCGGGCCCCTTCCCGGCTAGCCCAGCCTTAGCGCCTGGTCATTCAGTGTTTGGTGTGTTTCTGCTCCTCACCACTCGAGGTTCACTCCGATCAGAGCCGTGCGCAGGTAATGTCGAGGATACACACATTTCCACAGAACTCTGACGGCCGGACGCCTGTCACCTCCTCCTCCAGCGCCTCCTGCTGTTGCTCCTTCTACAGTCACGCTGAGGGAGTTCTGCAGCTCGATGTGGCTCTCATTCACCTGCAAAATATCATGTTTCATTTTCCACAAGAGCAGAAAGATTTGGAAACAAAGCCAATTTCCACATTCGAGACACAAACACTTACGAGAAACCTGAAATAAGGCCGTAGTAATAATACAGCAGTAGATACAGTAGCAGTGACTGACCCGTCTCCTGGTCCCACACTGGTCCTGATCTCGAGGGGTTTTAAAGTGGTAAAAGTGGGCGGTCTCGTTGACTTGGCACTGGCCCTGGTTCAACGTGACCTTGAGCGCCCCCTGCAGGCGAGAGCTGAGGTACAGCTTTGAGACTCCACCCACCAGCTGCTTGTCCAGGCAGCGGCTGAACATCCCTTTATCTGAGGGAGGAGGGGCCAGATTTAAGGACTTAAACACTCGTCATCATCACGGTGACGGTGACTTTACCGCTGCAGACGGGCAGAGCTGAGGCCGGTCTCCGCGTGAAGGCCTGGACATCGTAGTGACCCTCGGCGCACAGACAGCTGAAGGAGCCCAGAGTGTTCAGACAGACGGAGTTCTGAGGACAAGGACCGGACAGGCACAGATCTGGACCTGGACCAAAGACGTGACGCAGAGATCAAAATCTGAAGAGACTCAAACGTTCTGATGGCGTCATAAAAGTCACGTGTGGAAGTGGAACACCATTCAGCTGTTCTAATACTGCAGTAGAAGTACATGCTCTGAAAACGACCATTTACCAAGAAGTTACACAAATCTGTCCACAGAACTTCACGATCTGAACCACCGTCAACAGATTGTGGTCCTCTGGGGAATATTTAACTTAGATCCTTTATAAGACTTGTATTTATCTTTTGTAGACTATTTTAATGACTTAAACAGATTTCAAAAGTAATATTACAGTCATGCGTGTCCAGTTTTAGTCTTTTGATCATGGTTTATGAACTTAAAGTGGACCAAACTGGAGGGTCAGCTGGTCTGCATTTCTATCACACTCTTCTCAGTTACAGGTCAGATCTGCGCAAAGGAGAGCAAGTTTTTCTGTAATTAAACCTTTGCATTTATACATTACAGGAGTTAACAGTACTCGGTGGAACATTCCAATCAAAACAATACAATCCGTTTCTGGTCAGTCCCTGCTCGTCAGATTTATTATTAAATTATTATTCTTCATTTATTCCTTTTTGTCCTCGGTCTGAAGCTGCACAACACACTTCTGTCCAGTGAATCATCCACCATGTGGGATTGAGCTGGGCCAGTTTGTGATTCAAAACCACCAATATAATCATTTTTGTATAAATGACTTACTACCGTCATATTCATGTGCAAATAACTGCTGTAAATAAGTTCACCACTGTTAGTATTTGTCTCGTTAGCTTTTTTTTTTATTTTTCTCTATTCCTTAAGAATACGAGGTTCTGTCCATAGTTTTGTTTGTTTATAAGATTTTTTCTATAAGTTATCTGTTCTTTTACTTCTGTATCTACTTGTGTCGCAACACTGGAATTTCCCCATGTGTAACACAAATTTAAAAAAAAAAAAGGTATAGCTCATCTTACTTTATTACAAAACCTTGAATCTCATTTTAGTAAAGCCAGCTTCCCACCCCCTTCCTCCAGCGCCAGCTTCCCGCCCCCTTCCTTCCCGCCCCCTTCCTCAAACGCCAGCTTCCCGCCCCCTTCCTCCAGCGCCAGCTTCCCGCCCCCTTCCTCCAGCGCCAGCTTCCCGCCCCCTTCAACGCCTCGTCCAGGGCCGTACCTGGCCAGTGGATGACTCCGCCCTCGATGCTGACGTTGTTCCTCATCAGAGACCAGAGGTGGGGCAGCAGGGCCTGGAGGCGGAGCGGCGGATCCTGGCCGTCGCCCATGGATTTGTTCTTCTTCGAGGTGAAGAACAGGAACTCCGTGAGCTCCAGGTCGTCGGCCGGGTAGGCGCTGAGGAGCTCGGTCTGGACTTCGGGGGTCATGCTCGCCAACAGCTCGTCCATCTGCCAACGCACGCTTTTAGAAAAAGGAGACGTCGCGCTTCGTCCAGGCACTTCAGGCATTCAACGAACAAGTCATAGGTTTACATCCTGTTCATCGTAAACCGCAATATTGGACAGAAACTGCTCAGGAATAGAAACGGGTCCATTGACTTCCGGTTCAAAACTGCAGAACAGCGGGATGTGGGCGGGGATAGGGGATGGGTGAGAACAGGACTTTGAGCACAGGGGACACAGTTGCTAATGAGATAAATTAATTTTAAACGAGTTGGGCAGGTATTTGTGGAGAAAACGTAAAAACGAATATTTAGAATGTCCCTGGTGTGATGGCACTCTCATTACAGTCGAAGTTTATGCATTTCAAACAAAACACCTTTTTGGACTCTAAACAGTGCCATTTGTTTTTTTCCCATTGGTTTCTGGGTAATTTCCTGGTTTGAGGTTATCAATTTCAAACAGGAAGTGAAATTATAAACCTTAAAAAATGTGCTTTTCTAGGATATTTTTTAGCAACATTTTTAAATGTATAAAACATTACTGCATTTTAGTTCAACAAGTCGTCCGACCTGGAGGGGGCGCTTTAACTCAAACCTGCAGGAATCTTTCCAAATACAAATACTTAAAGCTCTGGAGGTGAGACAGGGGCGGCCTGAAGGTGACAGACTGAGCATTTTCAAAGAACAAACTTCATATTTTTTGGGACAAAATAACTTATATTTGTTAAAACTCGTATCCTTTTTCCTTATAAGAGTTTTAAGTTTATGAGAAAAATAACCGCTGCTCTTCGTCAGTGTAAGATTTCTCCTCTAATCAGTGAATAAATACATTAAACACAACCTAAAATATACAGTGAAATGTATGTTAATGCAGGTATTCCATACTGTGTAACTACATAGTACTTTGAAGTACTCTCCTTAACGAGCAGTTGGGCGTGGTTTACCCGGTGCTGGAGGATCTTGGCCATTTGAGCCCAGGACTCCGATGCGGCGTCCTGCAGCTCTTCTGGGAGTGTCCACGTTACGATCAGACCAATGACGTGGTCCGGATCGTCTGCAACAAACGAGGGGCGGGGTTATGGAAGAGTTATTTTGAGCCTCTGATTCGACGTCGGGGGGCCAAAGCCAATCGAACAACAAACCAAAGTCAAGTCCGCGGTGAAAACGGCCCCGCACGAAACCTCACCTCGGAGTTTGCCGCCGCCGGGCGTCGCCGCTCGTCCCCTCGGCTGCAGCGACGAGCTCTCCGGTCTGAAGTCCAGCACGCTCCTCTGGGACGAGCCCTGGCCGCCGCAGCGCTCCCACACGGACAGGCGGTACAAGTGCGCCCCCTGCAGCGCCAGCAGGGGCAGGCGTGGCTCCGACACGGCGCCGGACCACAGCGGCTCACCTCCGTCGGCCCGGGACAGCTCGAACGCAAAGGACACGTCCGGACCGTCCGAGCCCGGGATCCAGGCGGCTTCGGACGCAGCGGGCAGAAAACGGAGCTCGGAGACGCCACGAGGCCCTGGAGACGACACAGGTTTATGAGAGGTCAAAGGGGAGTTTACGAGAGGTCAAAGGGGAGTTTAATCAGTGTACATAAAACTATAGCATTATAGAGCGGAAAATACAGCCAACTTTATAGTCAGGCAGTCACACTACAGTCTCGTTTACATGAAAGACCCGGGGCGACAGCCGCCGACTCACTGACCGCACCTTTGTGGACCCGGACCGCACCCGTACCTGTGTGGACCTGGACGGTCTGAGCGTCCATGACCGTCCCGTCTCCGCACAGCGCCTCCACGGTGGCCGAGTGCCTCTGGCAGGGCCGCAGACCGCTCACGGTGACGCTGGTGTTCAGCGTGCTCGCCCGCTCCTCGCCGTCGTGGTACAGCTTGAACCGGGACACTGACGAGGCGCTGCCCACGGCCCAGGTCAGCGAGTACCAGTCCGGACCAGACGAGGACTGGGCCAGGTTCAAGATGTTCGAATGATCTACGAGACGAGACGAGACCGTTAAGTGACCAGCGCTCAGGACAGGGTTTAACTGAACAGTTCTGCACAGGACAGGGTTTAACTGAACAGTTCCGCACAGGACAGGGTTTAACTGAACAGTTCTGCACAGGACAGGGTTTAACTGAACAGTTCTACACAGGACAGGGTTTAACTGAGCAGTTCTGCACAGGACAGGGTTTAACTGAACAGTTCTGCACAGGACAGGGTTCAACTGAACAGTTCTACACAGGACAGGGTTTAACTGAACAGTTCTGCACAGGACAGGGTTTAACTGAACAGTTCTGCTTAGTTTTCTTTAATACACATGAGGCCTTATTTATACATGAATACTTCCTCACCGGCGTTGCCCTCGTGCGACGTCTGTGGACTGAATCTCGTCTCGGCTCCGCTCACGCACACCGTCTGCACCGCGAAGCTGAGGCGCGTGCAGGGCGGCAGCTCTGACACGCCCCACTGCGGGGGGTCCTGCACCCACACCTTCTTCCCCACGGGCCCGGGGGACGGCTGCGGGCGGTGGTGGTACACGGTGAGGAGGAACCCGGAGTACCTCCTGTTCGGCGGACAGTCCCAGGACACGGACAGACTGCTGCTGTTCGCCGACGCCACCTGTAGGTCGCGGGGCGGGTCCGGGTCTGGGGGAGGACACGGGTTTAAGGAGGTGTGTTTCTAACCCTTCTGCATTTGCCTTTTACGATCATTCCCGTTTTTTCGAAGCACGGCCATCGCGACAGACTTCCCCGCTGTTGTGGGTGTCCTTAATCTTTTTGACACGTTACAACCTGGAAAGAGCTAATCCATCCAATATAAACCATCACAGCTCATTTGTGCCATCAAAAATAAAAGGGAAAAGGTCATTTTGTTTTGCCAGATGAAGAGTGGGAAAGTACATGTGCAGCTCAAAGAAAAGCCACTACGTTCAACTAGTCACAAGAAAATTCCATCTGAAAACATCGTTGCCAGGAGACTCACAATTACGTTTTATTGGGACTATTCAGTTGCTCAGAAATATTGGACCGAGATCAATAAAGCACTGCAAACAGTCTATGACACCACTTGATTTAAAAACTATGTATTTAGGCCTCAAAACTTAAGACTATTACAACAAAAAAAAGATTCAAATTGCAACGACAATCAAGGACAGGACCGACATAACTGACCTATGAAAAATGAACAGTTGTACTTAATTAGACAAATAACCCCATTTGAAAGACTCATTTGTTCTGCCGTAATTAGTTTTATTGAAAGGATGTCTGTCATTTAAAATGTGCAGAGTAAAGAACAGGCCAAGGCATTGTAGAGTCAGACAAAAGTATTCTTTGAGACGATAGTCCCTTCTCAGGAAACTTAAATCTTGCATTTAATTTTGTTTGTCAGAAATACCTTAAGCACATGTTTATGCAAATTTACCACAAGCCAGACTGTTCCTTTTAAATCCCCAACTTTAATGTGCGTTTTAAAACATTCAGGGAGTTTAGTAAATGTTTCCTGAAGGTTACGGTCAAGTGTGAGGAGACCGGGCCAAACCTTTCAGGACAACAAACTTAACGCACTTGTAACTTTGGAAAAAAACAACATTTGGAGAGTTCCCTGGGACAGTGTGGCATTAAGTACAAGCGGATAAAAAGGGCTTAGGCATTTTTAGAGTAGTAAAACCTGTAGAAATAATCCAATTACCGTCCATCTCACGACCTTGTGGACCTGAGGGAACTCTTTTACCCTGGGTTTGTAGTGGTTTCCCCTGCAGTAGGAGGGTCTGAGGACAGGGGGCGCTCTGGGACAGTTCCACTCGCATAAACACTTCCGGGGCGGGCTACAAGGATGACGTTTTTTTTACCTGTGATGGTCGCCAGGCAGGTGAGCGAGCCGGCACCGGAGATCTCCACGCAGACCACGTACACAGAGCAGGACTCCAGCGCCGTGAACCTGTGGCGAGGGGCCCCGGTGGTCTCCAGGTGCCGGAGCGAGAAGGAGGCCAGCTCCAGGCCGAACAGCCCCACGGAGTGAGCCTGGCCCGGGGCGGAGGGGGTCAGGGCGTCCCAGGACAGCAGCAGCATGGAGCTACTCCTGGACTCCAGCCTCAAGGGCAGACGAGTGCTGTACCCTGCACCGGGGCAAACACAACGGTCTCAATTTACCGTATTTTCGGGACTATAAGTTGCACTTTTTTTTGTAGTTATGGCCGGGGTGAGACTTATATTATTCCTTATTTTCTCACTGACGACCACAAGAGGGCGCTCTAGGCTCTAAGCGACGCAGAAGAAGAATCAGCACTTCCTCTGGAGTTGTTTAGAAGTGACACAGAGGAAGAAGAATTCAATGGATTTAGTGATTTGGGGTAAAACTGATGCTTTGCTAAACTTGTTAGCATGTTCTTTATGCTATAGTTATCTGAATAACTGTTCATATGTTACGTTAACATACCAGACACTTACCACAGTTCTGTCTGTGCCTCATGTAGCTGGAGTTAGCGTTAGCATACATCATGTAGCTGAAGGTGTTAGCATACGTCGTGTAGCTGAAGGTGTTAGCGTTAGCATACGTCGTGTAGCTGAAGGTGTTAGCGTTAGCATACGTCGTGTAGCTGAAGGTGTTAGCGTTAGCATACGTCGTGTAGCTGAAGGTGTTAGCGTTAGCATACGTCGTGTAGCTGAAGGTGTTAGCGTTAGCATACGTCGTGTAGCTGAAGGTGTTAGCGTTAGCATACGTCGTGTAGCTGAAGGTGTTAGCGTTAGCATACGTCGTGTAGCTGAAGGTGTTAGCGTTAGCATAAGTCATGTAGCTGAAGGTGTTAGCGTTAGCATACGTCATGTAGCTGAAGGTGTTAGCGTTAGCATACGTCGTGTAGCTGAAGGTGTTAGCATACGTCGTGTAGCTGAAGGTGTTAGCGTTAGCATACGTCGTGTAGCTGAAGGTGTTAGCGTTAGCATACGTCGTGTAGCTGAAGGTGTTAGCGTTAGCATACGTCGTGTAGCTGAAGGTGTTAGCGTTAGCATAAGTCATGTAGCTGAAGGTGTTAGCGTTAGCATACGTCATGTAGCTGAAGGTGTTAGCGTTAGCATACGTCATGTAGCTGAAGGAGTTAGCGTTAGCATACGTCATGTAGCTGAAGGAGTTAGCGTTAGCATACGTCATGTAGCTGAAGGAGTTAGCGTTAGCATACGTCATGTTGCTGTTGGAATTCATGTGCAATTCATGTGCAATTACTGTGAAATTCATGTGCAATCTATGTGCTGTCGTGACACATATTCATGTGCAATTACTGTCGGGATCACATGCAATGGTATTTATTTATTTATTTATTTGTCTATGGGAGTTTTTATTTATTTATAGGAGATCTTCTACTGAAAGTGTTTTTCAGACTTCCTATAAGTGATCTGTTCTTCTGTATCTACCTGCGTTGCACCAATGAAATTTCCCCATGTGGGACAATAAAGGAATATCTTATCTTATCTTATGTAGCTGAAGGTGTTAGCGTTAGCATACGTCATGTAGCTGAAGGTGTTAGCGTTAGCATACGTACACCTATTCACCATGTTCTCTAATCTGTTATTTTAAACTGCATTTCAAGATGAAATGCCTGTTCTTGGACTTCATCAAAATAATTTCCCCCGCCAGTGAGGCGAGACTCGTACGCCAGCGAGACTCGTACGCCAGCGAGACTCGTACGCCAGCGAGACTCGTACGCCAGCGAGACTCGTACGCCAGCGAGACTCGTACGCCAGCGAGACTCGTACGCCAGCGAGACTCGTACGCCAGCGAGACTCGTACGCCAGCGAGACTCAAGTTTTTCTTCTTCTCCATTATGCTTTTTTTTTTGGCTGGTGCGACTTATACTCCGGAGAATACGGTAAATACTGGTGTGGGCGAGACGGTTTATCATGGTGTGAAATACAGTTTATTAGAAATATATTAAAATATTAGAAAAATGTCATAATATAAAAGAGTTCTCACCAATGGCCAGGAAGAAGTCAGTTTCCTGGTGGAAGAACAACGTGCGGTTTTCACAGGCGAACACTTCCGCCGGATCCAGCGCCTGCAGGAAACTCTGAAGGGGAAATCATCTGTTTAAGGCTCAGTGACTTTTATAACGCAAGGAACAACGAGGATTATTCCATACATCCGTTTATAAGGATTATTAACTCTCAAAACACTTCGACTTAATTTTCAATAAATTACTGCAGGAACAATCTTTAAGTTCTGACAGAAGCTTTTAACATTAATATTGAGCATTTCGGCCAAAAGATATTAGCCTCGTTACAAGGTTTGATGACGCGTTAAATTACACATTTACCGTATTTTCTGGACAATAAGTCGCACCTTTTGGCATAGTTTTGGCCGGGGTGCGATTTATACTTATATTTAAACTTATACTCCAGTGCTGTTTTTTTCTTCTCTATTGTGCATTTTTTGCTGGTGCGACATAGTCCGGAAAATACGGTAATGAATAGTTTTATTGTGTCAGGATCATAAAGTAGTTTTCACTTTATTGCGTGTCTGAATAATGACAAATGTGGCGTTTGATCACACAATCGAACAGGAACTTGCCGTAATCTGGTGTGGAACGTCTACATTTCACCACCTTAACGTCCTGTCCCTTCAAAATAAGACTAAACTAAGCCTCACCTCTGTCGTGTTCGTTGCGTAAACTGTGGGTTTCACTTTGCCCTTGATTTTAGAGTATTTTGTGCCTGTAACAAAGACAAAAACACCAGTCTTATGGCGTTATCGCTCCTCAGACTCGATAAAACGTGCGGCCCGCGGGCGTTTCACGGACGTTGGTGGAGCGTGAAGGTCCAGGCGAAGATTGAGTGACCGCACTGAAGGGCCAGTTGGTTCTCCACCCCCGGATACACGGTCAGCGAGGTCGCTTTGCCCGGTTTCCTTAGCGACCCCAGCGCCGTCCCATTCAGCCAGATGTTATAACTCTGACTGCGGAACGATGACAGAAGATCTTAAAAAATGTATTGTCAAAGTAAAAGGCTTAAACTGCAAATGAGTTACTTTCAGCGCCGTCTACAAGTGCCAAATGTTTTATTTTGACAACATTAAGGGATTTTAACATGTTTTTGCATTATTTCCTCAGACATGATTCAGTTTCTTTCACAAAATAAAGACCTTCAAAATGTACATCGTCAAAGTAAAATGCTTAAACTACAAATGAGTTAATATTAACAATTACATTTTTCTGATTTCTAAAAACAAAAACATGTTGTGGCCTTCCAGTTACATTTATTTCCAATTAAAAATGAGACGTTGGGCCCAGAGAATTGCGACTAAAGCTGTAGTATCGGACCACAACTAGTTTTAATGCGGTTTCATTTTATTTTATTACATTTTTTAAGATTAATTTCGACAAACAAACCTTTCCAAACCATGATTCGCGTTAAACCAACAAAGAGAGAAGGAAATATCACTGCATCGTCCTGCAAGAGAGAAGATTCAAAGCGTTTTTCATGCTAATGCTAACACACATGCTAACGCACGTGCCGCTCACCCAAAGAGATGCGCAGTGGCAGCAGCAACAGGAAGCTGCACAGGAACGGGGCGGTTCTCCTGAACGGCATGTCGGCGCGAGCTCCCGCGGCTTTGTTCAGTGTTTCACGGGGATTCTCACGTGTTTAACGGGGATTCTCTCACGCGCGTCAGTGTTCTTATTGATATTACCGGCGAAACACGTGGTCGACGCTGCGGTCACGTGGCTCTAATGAGGACAGGTGCGCGCGCTGCCTTCACGGACCGCGGGACATTCAAGCACTCAGGTAAAGTGGAGTTTTTATACATACGAGCGTAAATAAATCATTATAACGATCTAAAATGTGAATATTAATTAGTTTTGCGGGCGGTTGTGAAGGAAATGCATGTAGCCTGTGCTCTTACTGTTAAAAAATAAATAACATAAATAAATATAATTAAATTAAATTAATAAAATGTAGCCTGTACTTTTACTGTTAAGAATGAATAAAAGAAATTAAAGAAATTAAAAATACAAATTTAAATACAATAAATAAACAAAATAAAATAAACACAATTTTAAAAAATAAAATAAAATGTAATGTCTTACTGTTAAAAAATAAATTAAAATAATAAAATTTAAAGTAAATAAAAACAAATTAAAAAAATTAATTGCTATGACAACAGTCTTAATTTTTTCTCATTCTGAAACCCATTGATATATCTCAAGTTTAAAGGTGCAACATGTCACCTTTTCCCTACTCATCTCCGTAGAGAGGTTTTTCGCTCTGCTCGGAATGTTCCGGAGTGTGGCATTAAACGTATGTCGCTCCACAGAGTCGAGCAGACAGCACCACCAGGCCGGAGTTACGGGTCAGATCTGTGGAGACACAAACGGAATGAAATACATACAAAACTGGATATGTTTAATGCCATATAGTGTTTAATATTATGTTCAATATTGTGTTTAATATTGTTTTAATGTGGCTGGTATTTGATTTACTGTGACGTCTTGGTCCTCCAGTCCCTACTTCTTCTTCGTGTGTTCCCTTTGGCGCACTGCTATACATTTGAGGCTCGTGACTTCCTCTTCCCTTTTGATAATCCCGTGTGGGGAAGAGGTCAGTCATCCCTCGTAATCTGATGTTTTATGTGTTATATATTAATCGATTGTTGAACACACCGGTGACATGAAGTCATTTATATATTTTGGTTTAAAGGCGGACGATGTAACTTGTTCCTCCCACATCTTTCACAGCTGAAGTTAAAGGTGCAGTTTTGGTTTCAGTTTTGATTGTGTTTTTAAGGTGGGACATCATTTTTGTGGATTTTTTAATATTTATAGTTTGTTTATATTGATTTTAACACTTGTTTTTCCTTCTATATTTTAGGAGTCCACTGCGGTTTTGTTTACCGTGTCTGTGACTCGTTTTAGCTCCTTTGCATTGTTTTTTGTGCCGGTCCTGGACTTTTAGCTACAGTCCATATCCTTTAGTTTTGCGTTGTGTTTAAGTTTTTGCACTTTGGGTTTCACTTTTGGGCTTCATGAGGTCGTCCCTGTCGGTTCAGGTCTAAAATGTTTCTGTTTTATCCATTTTAAAGTCGTATTAAAACAAAAACGTGGCCATTTTAGGCCATTTTATAGCTCTAATTCAAAGCCTGCTTCTTTTTCTTTCTTTTGTTTTTACTCATTTAGGTTTTTAGACATTTTTCTTACATAGTTTAAAGTCACATCTCTATCTAATAATAGTAATTTGCTGCTGGTATTTTATAGATTCAATAAGTGTGTGTGAAGTGTATTAGCAATAAAAAACATTTAATTGAACAAATGGAAGAGTCACAAACAAACAGTGCTTTGTAAATGTATTTGTAGCACACAGTTTTTACATAAAGTTATTCAAAGAGCTGAACAGGACATTGTGCGCCAGCGGTGACTGGAACCACAAGGCCAATGACCTTCTCTTCTGTCCTCTTCCACTTTAGGCCTTTAACAAGCAGCTTCTTCTGAGAGCGTCCGTGACATTTTCTCTGGGATCGAATTAGTCCAAATCAAGGCCGACGCGTCCTCCATTAGCGTCCCTCCTCGCTCACGCAGGACACTGCAAACTCGAGTCACAAGGGCACACTCTCCTCCGCCGGCCGCTTCACTGGCGCTCTTCAACTTTCAGCCATGTTTTAAGAGGACGTTGAAACGCTCCGAAATGCCGCGTTTCCACGTCTTGCTGCTGCTGTTGGCGTCGGCGCCGGCTCCGGGGTTCACGTGGACGGACGACGGCGACGTCCTCGACCCCGTGGAGTTCTTCAAGAGCATTTTCCCAGGTTTTTTGGAGCGAGGCAAACCCGTGGCGATCGACCGGGAGATGATCGACCGGGAGGTGATCGACCGGGAGGCGATCGACCGGGAGGCGATCGACCGGGAGGCGATTGACCAGGAGGCGATTGACCGGGAGGCGATTGACCGGGAGGCGATCGACCGGGAGGCGATCGACCGGGAGGTGACCACCGGCGTCCTGGAGAGCGGGCGAACGCCGGAGCCGGAGCTGGACGGCGTTTCCGGGCCGGTGGTGTCGACCAAAGACGGGCAGATTCGCGGGCTGACCCTGGACAAAGCGCATGTGTTTTATGGGGTCCCGTACGCCGGGCCTCCCACGGGGGCTTATCGCTGGAAGCCCCCCAGGCCCGTCAGCCCCTGGGCGGGCGTGTACGACGCCACCTTCCCCCGGGCGGCGTGCGTGCAGGCGTGTGCGGGGCCCATCACCGAGGAGTGTCCCAAACACGTGAGTCCAACATATGACACGGTTATGATTGACTCTTTTTCACTGTATTTGGAGGAATAATACTTGTTGTAAATTTAAATGATAGTTTTACACCAGTCAAACTGTTTTTTATTATTATTATTTGTCTAATTATAATTTCTGTGACAATAGAGCAGTTTTGTGTACAACGTGGTTGCTAGGTTACATTTATGAAACGTCCTTATTTCTTTATATATCCTTATGGACCCACAGCCCTGTTTTCTCTCATTTACATCATATTTGTATTCATTATTTGTTCTACATTTTAATGTTTTTGCTGAGTTTGCTCTCTGTTGTCCCATATGAACCTAGATATGTTTTATTATTTCATTTAATCCCTCTTGCATTCTTAGATTTATGGGACATTGCAACGTTGTTGTTTGATTTAAAAAACTTAATAAGCAATTAAACTTATTTATCTTGCCTTTTACATCCATCTCCATAAATACCTGTAAAATCACCCTCACCTCTCCACAGACCTGACCTGTAACACGTGCCCCTCTCCCTGGTTGTTTCAGGTGAGTGAGGACTGCTTGTACCTGAACATTTTCGTGCCTCTGGACGTGAACCTGAGCGTGCCGCTCTGGACCCGCCTCCCGGTCCTGGTCTGGATCCACGGCGGAGACTTCATCGCCGGCTCCGCCTCCAAGCCGCTGTACGACGGCCGCTTCCTCAGTAACTTCACCCGCTCTGTGGTGGTCAGCCTGGACTATCGACTGGGTGGGTCACGCCCAGGGTCACGCCCAGTTTAACTACACAGTCCTGTCCCGAAGTTAGAGCTCATCGACAAGTTTATTACAGACAAAAATCTGCTGTGATTAAATTCAACAAGAAACTAAAAATACAATCTCTGTCACATGGTCACCCCGATCAGGATGATATGTCACATGGTCACCCCGATCGGGATGACATGTCACATGGTCACCCCGATCGGGATGACATGTCACATGGTCACCCCGATCGGGATGACATGTCTCATGGTCACCCCGATCGGGATGACATGTCACATGGTCACCCCGATCGGGATGACATGTCACATGGTCACCCCGATCGGGATGACATGTCTCATGGTCACCCCGATCGGGATGACATGTCACATGGTCACCCCGATCGGGATGACATGTCACATGGTCACCCCGATCGGGATGACATGTCACATGGTCACCCCGATCGGGATGACATGTCACATGGTCACCCCGATCGGGATGACATGTCACATGGTCACCCCGATCGGGATGACATGTCTCATGGTCACCCCGATCGGGATGACATGTCACATGGTCACACCGATCGGGATGTGTGAAACATAACGTGGGACTTCCTAGCCACTCCAGGGAGTCCGGACATGTAAATTTCCAGGCCAAAAGGGGTTGTCAGGCTGTTAGAACTAAATCTGATTAGAAATAGAATTGAAAGTTAAAAAGTAAAGGGCCAGATTATATTTTTTCCACAACACCTGCCGATGGGCCTCCGATCATGTGACCTGCCGATGGGCCTTTGATCATGTGACCTGCTGATGGGCCTCCGATCATGTGACCTGCCGATGGGCCTTTGATCATGTGACCTGCCGATGGGCCTTTGATCATGTGACCTGCTGATGGGTCTCTGATCATGTGACCTGCCGATGGGCCTCTGATCATGTGACCTGCTGATGAGCCTCTGATCATGTGACCTGTCGATGGGCCTCTGATCATGTGACCTACTGATGAGCCTCTGATCATGTGACCTGGTGTGAGGTTCATTGGAGGTCATGGTGGACTAAACCAGGACTGGACTTATCCCGGTCTGAAGATCATAGTGGAGTTTGTGTTTACGTTTCCTTGTTGCTGCAGGCGCGTTTGGTTTCCTGGTGTCGGGGAAGGACCCTCTCTCCTCTGCTGTGGGGAATTATGGGCTCCTGGACCAACAGGCCGCTCTGCTCTGGGTCCAACGCAACATCGCAGTGTTCGGAGGAGATCCTGGGAAGGTACCAATGTGTCAGCCCTGTTCTAGACCTGATTAAGCTCTTTTCTACTAATGTTTTAGACCTGGTTTAGACCTGTTTTAGACCTGGTTTAGACCTGGTTTAGACCTGTTTTAGACCTGTTTTAGACCTGGTTTAGACCTGGTTTAGACCTGTTTTAGACCTGGTTTAGACCTGGTTTAGACCTGGTTTAGACCTGTTTTAGACCTGTTTTAGAGCTGTTTAGACCTAGTTTAGACCTGGTTTAGACCTGTTTTAGACCTGGTTTAGACCTAGTGTAGACCTGGTTTAGACCTGTTTTACACCTGGTTTAGACCTGGTTTAGACCTGTTTTTGACCTGGTTTAGACCTAGTTTAGATCTGGTTTAGACCTGTTTTAGACCTGGTTTAGACCTGATTTAGACCTAGTTTAGATCTGTTTTGGACCTGTTTTAGACCTGTTTTAGACCTGTTTTAGACCTGTTTTAGACCTGGTTTAGACCTAGTTTAGACCTGGTTTAGACCTGGTTTAGATCTGGTTTAGACCTGGTTTAGACCTAGTTTAGACCTGGTTTAGACCTGGTTTAGATCTGGTTTAGACCTGGTTTAGACCTGGTTTAGACCTGGTTTAGACCTGGTTTAGATCTGGTTTAGACCTGGTTTAGAGCTGTTTGAGACCTGGTTTAGACCTGGTTTAGACCTGGTTTAGACCTGGTTTAGACCTGTTTTAGACCTGTTTTAGACCTAGTTTAGAACTGGTTTAGACCTGGTTTAGATCTGGTTTAGACCTGGTTTAGACCTTTTTTAGACCTGGCTTAGATCTGTTTGAGACCTGGTTTAGACCTGGTTTAGACCTGGTTTAGACCTGGTTTAGACCTGGTTTAGATCTGTTTGAGACCTGTTTGAGACCTGGTTTAGACCTGGTTTAGACCTGGTTTAGACCTGGTTTAGACCTGTTTTAGACCTAGTTTAGAACTGGTTTAGACCTGGTTTAGATCTGGTTTAGACCTGGTTTAGATCTGTTTAGACCTGGTTTAGACCTGGTTTAGTCCTGGTTTAGATCTGGTTTAGACCTGGTTTAGACCTTTTTTAGACCTGGTTTAGATCTGTTTAGACCTGGTTTAGACCTGGTTTAGTCCTGGTTTAGACCTGGTTTAGACCTGTTTTAGACCTGTTTTAGACCTAGTTTAGACCTTTTTTAGACCTGGTTTAGATCTGTTTAGACCTGGTTTAGACCTGGTTTAGACCTGGTTTACAAATGTAGATTTGTCTGTTTAGCACCACCTTTTAAAGCGACGAGAGCGACGAGCCACATACGAGATCCACAGTTTCCTCTGGACTTCAAATTATTTCCTGAATTTACCGTCACAATTTTTTGCGTTCCGTGTTTAAAACGACTACGGCGACGTCAGCGTTTTAAACAGATTCTGCCGAGACGACTGCGGAAAAGAAACCGTTTCTGTTTTATCTAACGTCTCTTATTGTCTTTAGTCAATATTCAGTTTCTTTTTGAACAGTGTAGTTTGTTTTTTATACTTTTTAAGATAATACAACGAGCCAAAAGTATTATTTGTCATATATTCTAGTATTATACGTCCAGTATTGTCTTTCCGAGAGCAGTGACCTCCGCAGACTTCCTGTGACCTCAGCAGACTTCTTGTGACCTCCGCAGACTTCCTGTGACCTCCGCAGACTTCCTGTGACCTCCGCAGACTTCCTGTGACCTCCGCAGACTTCCTGTGACCTCCCCAGACTTCCTGTCTCCTCACGTGCGGTGTCCTCTTCCTCAGGTGACCATATTTGGGGAGAGCGCGGGGGCCCAGTCTGTGAGTTTACACCTGATGATGCAGAGCAGTGAGCCTCTCTTCATACGAGCCGTGCTCCAGAGCCTGCCCTTCTCCATCCCGCTCAAAACCAGGTCAGGACTCGGCCGCACGCTCGGGGGTTAAAGGGGCGGAGCCGTGGATTCACACCGCACACACGTTACGCTGAACGTACTTTTTTGGAGCTTTTGACCATCATCAAAAACACATCCTGGAGTTTATTTAGCTTCACGCCCGCTCCATGAGTCCTCTTCGACAGAGGGATGGATTATGACGTTTATGATGACGTCTGACCAAAGGGTTTTGTTGGCGCTCGTTTATGAAAGAAAAGGCAAGAATCAAAACAGTTAAAATGAATCAAATGTTTAATCCCTGTCAGTACAATTCTAATACAGAGATAACAGAGCGCTTACCTTCTGTCCCTGTCCAACGTGATCGCCGACTTAC
>NW_027315834.1:47481040-47496040 GCF_026437365.1 Eucyclogobius newberryi | reverse complement strand
CTGGTTTAGTCCTGGTCTCTGGTTTAGTCCTGGTCTCTGGTTTAGTCCTGGTCTCTGTCCGGTCTTGGTCTCTGGTTTAGTCCTGGTCCCTGGTTTAGTCCTGGTCCCTGGTTTAGTCCTGGTCTCTGTCCGGTCTTGGTCTCTGGTTTAGTCCTGGTCCCTGGTTTAGTCCTGGTCCCTGGTTTAGTCCTGGTCTCTGTCCGGTCTTGGTCCCTGGTTTAGTCCTGGTCTCTGGTTTAGTCCTGGTCTCTGTCCGGTCTTGGTCTCTGGTTTAGTCCTGGTCTCTGGTTTAGTCCTGGTCTCTGTCCGGTCTTGGTCTCTGGTTTAGTCCTGGTCTCTGGTTTAGTCCTGGTCTCTGTCCGGTCTTGGTCCCTGGTTTAGTCCTGGTCTCTGGTTTAGTGCTGGTCTCTGTCTGGTCCTGGTCTCTGGTTTAGTCCTGGTCTCTGTCCGGTCTTGGTCTCTGGTTTAGTCCTGGTCCCTGGTTTAGTCCTGGTCTCTGGTTTAGTCTTGGTCTCTGGTTTAGTCCTGGTCTCTGGTTTAGTCCTGGTCTCTGTCCGGTCTTGGTCTCTGGTTTAGTCCTGGTCCCTGGTTTAGTCCTGGTCTCTGGTTTAGTCCTGGTCCCTGGTTTAGTCCTGGTCTCTGGTTTAGTCCTGGTCTCTGTCCGGTCTTGGTCCCTGGTTTAGTCCTGGTCTCTGGTTTAGTCCTGGTCTCTGTCCGGTCTTGGTCTCTGGTTTAGTCCTGGTCTCTGGTTTAGTCCTGGTCTCTGTCCGGTCTTGGTCCCTGGTTTAGTCCTGGTCCCTGGTTTAGTCCTGGTCTCTGTCCGGTCTTGGTCCCTGGTTTAGTCCTGGTCTCTGGTTTAGTCCTGGTCTCTGTCCGGTCTTGGTCTCTGGTTTAGTCCTGGTCTCTGGTTTAGTCCTGGTCTCTGTCCGGTCTTGGTCTCTGGTTTAGTCCTGGTCTCTGGTTTAGTCCTGGTCTCTGTCCGGTCTTGGTCTCTGGTTTAGTCCTGGTCCCTGGTTTAGTCCTGGTCTCTGGTTTAGTCCTGGTCTCTGTCCGGTCTTGGTCTCTGGTTTAGTCCTGGTCCCTGGTTTAGTCCTGGTCTCTGGTTTAGTCCTGGTCTCTGGTTTAGTCCTGGTCCCTGGTTTAGTCCTGGTCTCTGGTTTAGTCTTGGTCTCTGGTTTAGTCCTGGTCTCTGGTTTAGTCCTGGTCTCTGTCCGGTCTTTGTCCCTGGTTTAGTCCTGGTCTCTGGTTTAGTCCTGGTCTCTGTCCGGTCTTGGTCTCTGGTTTAGTCCTGGTCCCTGGTTTAGTCCTGGTCTCTGGTTTAGTCCTGGTCTCTGGTTTAGTCCTGGTCCCTGGTTTAGTCCTGGTCTCTGGTTTAGTCTTGGTCTCTGGTTTAGTCCTGGTCTCTGGTTTAGTCCTGGTCTCTGTCCGGTCTTTGTCCCTGGTTTAGTCCTGGTCTCTGGTTTAGTCCTGGTCTCTGGTTTAGTGCTGGTCTCTGTCTGGTCCTGGTCTCTGGTTTAGTCCTGGTCTCTGGTTTAGTCCTGGTCTCTGTCTGGTCCTGGTCTCTGGTTTAGTCCTGGTCCCTGGTTTAGTCCTGGTCTCTGGTTTAGTCCTGGTCTCTGTCTGGTCCTGGTCTCTGGTTTAGTCCTGGTCCCTGGTTTAGTCCTGGTCTCTGGTTTAGTCCTGGTCCCTGGTTTAGTCCTGGTCTCTGTCCGGTCTTGGTCTCTGGTTTAGTCCTGGTCCCTGGTTTAGTCCTGGTCTCTGTCCGGTCTTGGTCTCAGTGTCATTGACGTCTCTGTCCCCTCAGATCGTCACCGACTACATCTTCCTGTGCCCGGCTCGCCGCTCCGCCCGCTCCGGGGCGGCGGCGGGCAGCCACATCTGGATGTACGTGTTCGACCACGTGGCCTCGGACCCCCGGGTGTGGTCCGGCCTGTCCTTCTGCTACGACCACGCGTGTCACGGGGCAGAGCTGCCCTTCGTCTTTAACTCCGCCCCGGTGGCCAACCTGAGCATGACCCCCCCGGAGCGCCTGCTGTCCAATCGCGTGCTGTGTTACTGGGGCGAGTGGGCGCACAGCGGCGACCCGTCCGGCCGCGGGGGCCAGACGGGCTTCTGCCGCCAGCAGAGGCTGCCGCTGTGGCCCCGGTACTCGGACAGCAGCGGCTGGCTCGTCATGAACCTCACCGTGAGGTCCCACGCTCAGATCGGGACCCGGGACCACATCTGCGACTTCTGGGACAAGCTCGGCATCTACTAGAATCAAGACGTGTCCCAGAACCCGCCGTCCCCAGACTTAGACTAGACTTTAGTGCTACTGCAGCTCCTTTTTTGTATTTTATAGACATTTTTATTGTTGTATTTTTCCTTTTTGTCAAAGCGATCGCAGCAAACGCTCAGAATGATGTTTTTACTGTATCATGGGCCACTCGGGGTTAAGCCACACCCCACACCCACGCCCTTTTTGAGGACTTTTTTCTAATCGTGTTGTTCATGCATCAGAAAAGTCCAGATTAAAGCTTTCTTTTGTATTTCTGTCTCACATGATCTGATGTTTGCTCATTATCTTCAAACGATGTCAATAACACAGTGTGTGCCACGCCCACTGGAGCTGATAAAGGGCCCGTTGTTTACACGTGCTTAAGGTCAAATGCACTTAATGTTTGTCCTCTGCAGCTACTCGTTGTTCCTCATTTAAACTGTGCACATTTTACATTTAAACTCTTGAAACAGGATGTGATATAATGTAGTTGCTCGTACTTGTGTCCATTCTGTAGACCTGCTCCAGTGGCAATTAAAGGTCCTTCAAATTCACTTAATCGGCATTTGCTCTGAACAAACTGCAGCGAGTGCTGACTCTGGCTCCTCGACGCCCACCAGAGTTCAGGCTGGTGCCCCCCAGAGTTCAGGCTGGTGCCCCCCAGAGTTCAGGCTGGTGCCCCCCAGAGTTCAGGCTTGTGCCCCTCAGAGTTCAAGCCGGTGTCCCCCAGAGTTCAGGCCGGTGTCCCCCAGAGTTCAGGCTGGTGCCCCTCAGAGTTCAGGCCGGTGTCCCCCAGAGTTCAGGCCGGTGCCCTCCAGAGTTCAGGCCGGTGCCCCCCAGAGTTCAGGCTGGTGCCCCCCAGAGTTCAGGCTGGTGCCCCCCAGAGTTCAGGCCGGTGCCTCCCAGAGTTCAGGCTGGTGCCCCCCAGAGTTCAGGCTTGTGCCCCTCAGAGTTCAAGCCGGTGTCCCCCAGAGTTCAGGCCGGTGTCCCCCAGAGTTCAGGCTGGTGCCCCTCAGAGTTCAGGCCGGTGTCCCCCAGAGTTCAGGCCGGTGCCCTCCAGAGTTCAGGCCGGTGCCCCCCAGAGTTCAGGCTGGTGCCCCCCAGAGTTCAGGCTGGTGCCCCCCAGAGTTCAGGCCGGTGCCTCCCAGAGTTCAGGCTGGTGTCCCCCAGAGTTCAGGCCGGTGCCCCCCAGAGTTCAGGCTGGATCAGGCTGGTGCCCCTCAGAGTTCAGGCCGGTGCCCCCCAGAGTTCAGGCTGGATCAGGCTGGTGCCCCTCAGAGTTCAGGCCGGTGCCCCTCAGAGTTCAGGCCGATGCCCCCCAGAGTTCAGGCTGGTGCCCCCCAGAGTTCAGGCCGGTGTCCCCCAGAGTTCAGGCCGGTGCCCCCCAGAGTTCAGGTTGGTGCCCCCCAGAGTTCAGGCTTGTGCCCCTCAGAGTTCAGGCTGGTGCCCCCCAGAGTTCAGGTTTGTGCCCCTCAGAGTTCAGGCCGGTGTCCCCCAGAGTTCAGGTTTGTGCCCCTCAGAGTTCAGGCCGGTGTCCCCCAGAGTTCAAGCCGGTGTCCCCCAGAGTTCAGGCCGGTGTCCCCCAGAGTTCAGGCTGGTGCCCCTCAGAGTTCAGGCCGGTGTCCCCCAGAGTTCAGGCCGGTGTCCCCCAGAGTTCAGGCCGGTGCCCCCCAGAGTTCAGGCCGGTGCCCCCCAGAGTTCAGGCTGGTGCCCCCCAGAGTTCAGGCCGGTGCCTCCCAGAGTTCAGGCTGGTGTCCCCCAGAGTTCAGGCCGGTGCCCCCCAGAGTTCAGGCTGGATCAGGCTGGTGCCCCTCAGAGTTCAGGCCGGTGCCCCCCAGAGTTCAGGCTGGATCAGGCTGGTGCCCCTCAGAGTTCAGGCCGGTGCCCCTCAGAGTTCAGGCCGATGCCCCCCAGAGTTCAGGCTGGTGCCCCCCAGAGTTCAGGCCGGTGTCCCCCAGAGTTCAGGCCGGTGCCCCCCAGAGTTCAGGCTGGTGCCCCCCAGAGTTCAGGCTGGTGCCCCCCAGAGTTCAGGCTTGTGCCCCTCAGAGTTCAGGCTGATGCCCCTCAGAGTTCAGGCTGGTGCCCCCCAGAGTTCAGGTTTGTGCCCCTCAGAGTTCAGGCCGGTGTCCCCCAGAGTTCAGGCTGGATCAGGCTGGTGCCCCTCAGAGTTCAGGCCGGTGCCCCTCAGAGTTCAGGCCGATGCCCCCCAGAGTTCAGGCTGGTGCCCCCCAGAGTTCAGGCCGGTGTCCCCCAGAGTTCAGGCCGGTGCCCCCCAGAGTTCAGGCTGGTGCCCCCCAGAGTTCAGGCTGGTGCCCCCCAGAGTTCAGGCTTGTGCCCCTCAGAGTTCAGGCTGGTGCCCCTCAGAGTTCAGGCTGGTGCCCCCCAGAGTTCAGGTTTGTGCCCCTCAGAGTTCAGGCCGGTGTCCCCCAGAGTTCAGGCTGGTGCCCCCCAGAGTTCAGGTTTGTGCCCCTCAGAGTTCAGGCCGGTGTCCCCCAGAGTTCAGGCCGGTGTCCCCCAGAGTTCAGGCCGGTGTCCCCCAGAGTTCAGGCTGGTGCCCCTCAGAGTTCAGGCCGGTGTCCCCCAGAGTTCAGGCTGGTGCCCCCCAGAGTTCAGGCCGGTGCCCCCCAGAGTTCAGGCTGGTGCCCCCCAGAGTTCAGGCCGGTGCCTCCCAGAGTTCAGGCTGGTGTCCCCCAGAGTTCAGGCCGGTGCCCCCCAGAGTTCAGGCTGGATCAGGCTGGTGCCCCTCAGAGTTCAGGCCGGTGCCCCCCAGAGTTCAGGCTGGATCAGGCTGGTGCCCCTCAGAGTTCAGGCCGGTGCCCCTCAGAGTTCAGGCCGATGCCCCCCAGAGTTCAGGCCGGTGCCCCTCAGAGTTCAGGCCGGTGCCCCCCAGAGTTCAGGCCGGTGCCCCCAGAGTTCAGGCTGGTGCCCCCCAGAGTTCAGGCCGGTGCCCCCAGAGTTCAGGCTGGTGCCCCCCAGAGTTCAGGCTGGTGTCCCCCAGAGTTCAGGCTGGTGCCCCCCAGAGTTCAGGCCGGTGCCCCTCAGAGTTCAGGCCGGTGCCCCCCAGAGTTCAGGCCGGTGCCCCCAGAGTTCAGGCCGGTGCCCCCAGAGTTCAGGCTGGTGCCCCCAGAGGAACTGTGTGCTCTGGCCTTTCATCACATTAAAGTCTCATTAAAGACTCTTTGTGTATGAGCGTTTCATTGAGACATCGAGACGTGAGACAAACTGTCTGTGATTTTACTTCAAAAATGATTATTATGGAAATTCTTCATTTGGAAAAGGGTGATTGTGGCACTTGAAGGTCAAGCAGAATTATTCCTCCTGATGAGACTTTCAGATCAGCACTTTTCCATTCATTTTGTAAATATTTAATTATATTTTGTCTTTCGAGGAAACTGCAGTTTTGATTTGGGGCGTTACAAAAATAAAATTAATTGAATTTTATAAAATTTTAGACACTTGTCCTTTGCTTTAGAAAATAAAGAAAAACTCTCAGAAATACCTTTTAAAATCTTCAAAAAGTGAATAAATTCCTTTTTAGAACTCACTTCCTGTCATTTTTCAGTCATTTTCAGCTTTGCAGCTAAAGCAGGGCTAATCTAACTAATCTAGCTCAGGGCAGAACACATTGTAGCTTCTAAACAAGTACCTTCAGATTGAAAATGACTTCTGGACGGCAGCTGAAACTTTCTTTTCTTTTTTTAACGGTTCATTTTTCATCCAAATCAAAAGAGTACAAAGTATAAATTATGCTCAAATACAATAAAACGTGGGAATGGTAAATCAAATATGTGTAGAATAAAAGTAATTTAAACACAATATTTACAGCAGGAAATGGAAATGTTAAACTAAAACCCTCACCTTACTGCGCACAAAGAAGATTGGAGTTTCCTCTGTTCATAACAAATGTTTCTGAACGACGACCACAGCGCCATCTGCTGGGCTCTGTGTGTTTTTACTTCGCCCCGGAATACACCGCAGTGTGGCATTAAACCTAAACACTACTGCACACAGACCCCGGGGGGCGCTAAACAACCAAATTAGTCGCCGGAACGCTCTTGTCCCGCTCTACAACGAGATAAAGAACGGAAACGTTACGATCGGCGTCTGATTCAGCGTTAGCTCTAAAGCGCTAACACGTTGTAGCTTTAATTGGTGATAAAAACATACACATTTGGTCAAGATAAAGAGGCGACAACTCATTTAAGCATTTGATTCTGAGAGAAGACGTGAGCTTATTGTTCAAACGTGCCGCTTTAGACCAATATTGTGATTTAAAATGACTGAAATACAACAGATTAGAGCTTTACAGGAGACAATCGTCATGTTTCTGTTTTTTTCCTGCCTTTAAACTGGACAAACTGCAGCTCACGTCTGTTTTTATATTTGCGCTGTTCTGTTCTGTCTGTGTTTAACAGAATGACACGTAAGCGCCTCGTACGTCTTTGTTACTCTTCAGATTCAGAGTTCACACGGCGCTCTCTGTTAGCGCGTTCACACCTCGCTCTGTGTGAATGACAAATCACAGCTAAGTCTGCCGCGCGGGCTAACGGCGAGCAGACAGCGGCTAAGCTAACCCTTTCTCGCGGCTCACGCTTACAATGTGGAGACGTGAAATAAACAACCGATTACATTCGAAGGTTAAGTCTATCTGATCGTTTATATGTGAAGATTATTTCAGTTTGTTTTAGCTAGTTAGCATTAGCATTGAGTCTCAAAGTGTAGGCAGAGGACGTGTCCACCTGTTTTAAAGTCTTTTACGTGTTACGTGACGTCCACCCGTAACTCACTGGTCATCACTTTAGACCGACAGAGACAGAATTAAACAGGAAGTGCTAACGCTAACACCGAGCTAGCCAAGTGCTGTCGTGTAGAGAGACCAACAGCAATAAATATTCATAAATATGACCGTTATTATGGATTCAAAACCTGAGCCTGAACACGAGCAGTGACCAAGGAAACTAAAGGTAAAGGTGCGTTTTTAATGGAAGGTTCGTGTCGTTGTATCCGAAGGTTTCAGACTGATAAATATCTGTGGACATTAAAGGGCCCAAAACACCCTCGTGTACCAATGAATAATAATAATTAAATCAGGAAGCTGGAACTCATGTAAAATCTTCCACTTTATTAAACGTGTCTATCTCCAGTTACAGGTCAGGTCTGTGGAGAGGCGAGCGCACTCACAGTCAGAATGGATGTTTTTAAGCAACAAAAACACCACAAAATTAGAATGAAATGCTCACTAGGCAGAAGCCTGTTTCTGTGTGTTTCCAAACTGTCCCGCTGCACGGCCCGCACAGGCGCTCAGCAGCAGCAGCAGCAGCAGCAGCAGGAGCAGCAGCAGCAGCAGCAGCAGCAGCAGCAGGAGCAGCAGCAGCAGCAGCAGCAGCAGGGGGCAATGCTGAGCAGCACGGTTGCCAGGCAACAGAGGACGGACCGAGACCAGTGACTGCGAGCGCTGAAACTCTTCAAAACGGGAGCGTCTTCAGAAGGATCTGCCCCAGCGTCAAATCCTGAGCAAACAGAACGATCGACGCTCTCGACTCGAGGCCAAACCAAGTCCAAAAGGTCAAAGTTTAAAGGTTTTTTTAAGGTTTTTTCAAACAGGAAATGAGCAACACGTTTTTGGTTTTCGTTTCCAGCTCTACAAGAATGAAAAAGTGTATTTGGACTTCACAAAAATTATAATTTGTGGTCAAGTATTTTAATAAATCTGACCTCACACTCTCACCTCTGAGGCCTGGACCTCACACTCTCACCTCTGAGGCCTGGACCTCACACTCTCACCTCTGAGGCCTGGACCTCACACTCTCACCTCTGAGGCCTGGACCTCACACTCTCACCTCTGAGGCCTGGACCTCACACTCTCACCTCTGAGGCCTGGACCTCACACTCTCACCTCTGAGGCCTGGACCTCACACTCTCACCTCTGAGGCCTGGACCTCACACTCTCACCTCTGAGGCCTGGACCTCACACTCTCACCTCTGAGGCCTGGACCTCACACTCTCACCTCTGAGGCCTGGACCTCACACTCTCACCTCTGAGGCCTGGACCTCACACTCTCACCTCTGAGGCCTGGACCTCACACTCTCACCTCTGAGGCCTGGACCTCACACTCTCACCTCTGAGGCCTGGACCTCACACTCTCACCTCTGAGGCCTGGACCTCACACTCTCACCTCTGAGGCCTGGACCTCACACTCTCACCTCTGAGGCCTGGACCTCACACTCTCACCTCTGAGGCCTGGACCTCACACTCTCACCTCTGAGGCCTGGACCTCACACTCTCACCTCTGAGGCCTGGACCTCACACTCTCACCTCTGAGGCCTGGACCTCACACTCTCACCTCTGAGGCCTGGACCTCACACTCTCACCTCTGAGGCCTGGACCTCGGCTGCAGAAGAGCCTGGTTCAAACATCAAACGCCGACATCTTTGTAATTACCTCCAGTGGATCATAAAAACGGCAGCGGTTGCATCATTCTTGGCGCAGCGCCGCTCAGTGAAGCAGCGAGCGGGGGCAGGGGGGGCAGGGGGGGGCAAGGGGGGGCAGGGGGGGGGCAGGGGGGGCTGCTCCACTACAGTCTCAGTTAATTAAAATCCACAGAGCGCTGCGTGTGAACTCGACCCAGACAGTTCTCTCTGAAATAAGCCCAGTTCTGTCTGAACATTACATTATAGAGTATTATAGAGTATTATAGAGTATTATAGAGCATTATAGAGTATTATAGAGTATTATAGAGTATTATAGAGTATTATAGAGTATTATAGAGCATTATAGAGTATTATAGAGTATTATAGAGTATTATAGAGTATTATAGAGTATTATAGAGCATTATAGGGTATTATAGAGTATTATAGAGCATTATAGGGTATTATAGAGTATTATAGAGCATTATAGAGTATTATAGAGTATTATAGAGTATTATAGAGTATTATAGAGTATTATAGAGCATTATAGGGTATTATAGAGTATTATAGAGCATTATAGGGTATTATAGAGTATTATAGAGCATTATAGAGTATTATAGAGTATTATAGAGTATTATAGAGCATTATAGGGTATTATAGAGTATTATAGAGCATTATAGAGTATTATAGAGTATTATAGAGTATTATAGAGCATTATAGGGTATTATAGAGTATTATAGAGCATTATAGAGTATTATAGAGTATTATAGAGTATTATAGAGTATTATAGAGTATTATAGAGCATTATAGAGTATTATAGAGTATTATAGAGTATTATAGAGCATTATAGAGTATTATAGAGTATTATAGAGTATTATAGAGTATTATAGAGTATTATAGAGTATTATAGAGTATTATAGAGTATTATAGAGCATTATAGAGTATTATAGAGTATTATAGAGTATTATAGAGCATTATAGGGTATTATAGAGTATTATAGAGCATTATAGAGTATTATAGAGTATTATAGAGTATTATAGAGTATTATAGAGTATTATAGAGCATTATAGGGTATTATAGAGTATTATAGAGCATTATAGAGTATTATAGAGTATTATAGAGTATTATAGAGTATTATAGAGTACAGTTATAGAGTATTATATAGTACAGTTATAGAGTATTATGGAGTATAGTTATAGAGTATTATAGAGTATAGTTATAGAGTATTATAGAGTATAGTTATAGAGTATTATAGAGTATAGTTATAGAGTATTATAGAGCATTATAGAGTATAGTTATAGAGTATTATAGAGTATAGTTATAGAGTATTATAGAGTATAGTTATAGAGTATTATAGAGTATAGTTATAGAGTATTATAGAGTATAGTTATAGAGTATTATAAAGTATAGTTATAGAGTATTAAACGATGCTGCAGCTCCATCACATTTATCACAGACAAACTTCTTATGTTACATTTGAGTCATACATCCACTGGGCTTGATTCAAATTATAAATATAACAAACAAATCTCATATTTTCCTCTAGAAAAGGTGTGAAACCACTTGTATCCGCGCTCATGACCACAGGGGAGGTCAGAACGTAGAGTGACCGGTAAATCCAGACCTTTGTCTTTGGACTCAGCTCCTTCTTCACCACAACAGTCACTGCAGCGACTGCATCGATCCAACTGTCGATCTCACGCTCCATCCTTCCCTCACTCTGAACAAGACCCCGAGATACTTGAACTCCTCCACTTGGGGCAAGGACCCCCCACCCACCTGAAGAGAGCAAGGACCCCCCACCCACCTGAAGAGGGCAAGGACCCCCCACCCACCTGAAGAGGGCAAGGACCCCCCACCCACCTGAAGAGAGCAAGGACCCCCCACCCACCTGAAGAGGGCAAGGACCCCCCACCCACCTGAAGAGAGCAAGGACCCCCCACCCACCTGAAGAGAGCAAGGACCCCCCACCCACCTGGAGAGGGCAAGGACCATCAGGACAACATCGTCTGCAAACAGCAGAGATGAGATCCTGTGGTCCCCAAACCGACCCCTGACCTCACCCTCTGACCCCTGACCTCACCCTCCAATCCCTGACCGCACCCTCCGTTTCTTTCCATTAAAAACAATGAACAGAACCGGTGACAAAGCGCAGCCCTGAGGAGTCCCACACGCACTGGGATCAGGTCTGACTTACTGCCGGCAATGAACACAGCGCCCCCTCCGGTCAGACAGGGACCGGACAGCCCTGAGCAAAGGGCCCCGGACCCCGTACTCCCGGAGCACCCCCCAAAGGACACCCCGAGGGACACGGTCGAAAGCCTTCTCCAGCTCCACCATGTCCAGTGTTCCACGACCAGGACGAAAACCACATCCAAGGTTTGACAATCTTTAGCTTTCACAGTAAAAAGACAAGTTCAGTTTACTTTTAACTTCAGAACAAATATCATGATTATTGTGTCGTTATTGTCGTGCTCCCGAGGGAATTTGCTCATGTCAAAAAAATGATTCACAAAGTCACACCCACCGGAGCAAACATCTATTTCCAGCAGCTCCTCCAGGTTCTCTTTGTCCAATCAGAGCTGAGTTTGGCCCCGGTCACTTGGCCCCTGCAGTTGGCCCCTGCGCCCTTGACTCACTGGAGGAGGGACTCGCCGCTGCTCGCTCCCTTTTCTGCAGCTGAACGACACTTGACTGCATGAATCACTTCTGCACTTTTGTCCTTCTGTCTTGGACTTTTCGGGCGAAATGTGAGACAGAAAATGTTCGATAAACGACGGGTAAAACTGCTCCGGAGCAACTGTTGCAGAACGAGCTCACATTGGAAACATTAGACGGCTTTTTTTCTACTTTTGTTTAGACCTCCTTCTGTCCTTAGACCCTCCTTCTGTCCTTAGACCCGCCTTCTGTCCTTAGACCCTCCTTCTGTCCTTAGACCCTCCTTCTGTCCTTAGACCCTCCTTCTGTCCTTAGACCTCCTTCTGTCCTTAGACCTCCTTCTGTCTTTAGACCTCCTTCTGTCCTTAGACCTCCTTCTGTCCTTAGACCCTCCTTCTGTCCTTTGACCTCCTTCTGTCTTTAGACCTCCTTCTGTCCTTAGACCTCCTTCTGTCGTTAGACCCTCCTTCTGTCCTTTGACCTCCTTCTGTCTTTAGACCTCCTTCTGTCCTTAGACCTCCTTCTGTCCTTAGACCTCCTTCTGTCCTTAGACCTCCTTCTGTCCTTAGACCTCCTTCTGTCCTTAGACCCTCCTTCTGTCTTTAGACCCGCCTTCTGTCCTTAGACCCTCCTTCTGTCCTTAGACCTCCTTCTGTCCTTAGACCTCCTTCTGCCCTTAGACCTCCTTCTGTCCTTAGACCTCCTTCTGCCCTTAGACCTCCTTCTGTCCTTAGACCTCCTTCTGTCTACAAAACCTCCTTGGGAAAAAGTATAAACCTGGAGGAGTTCCAGAGTGAAGGAGAGATCTGACTCTCACAGACGGACAGAGGGAAGCGAGAGAGACAGTGGAGCTGGAGCCACTCAGGAGGAGAACCAGTTCAGACACCTTCATTATAACTGTGTTTACATTAACATGTTGGGACAAGCTAGCTTTTGTTTATTTCCCCCATGGTAACTCCCTCTGCTGCCAGTAGGTGGAGCGCTAACACAAATCCTGAGGAGAGAACGCCTGAGAGATACGAAGTAATGTGAGTAAATCTGTATTTGATGTTGGTTGTTGTGTTGTATGTTTTCATGTTCTGCAGCTCAGAGGAGTCGTGCAGAAACACCTCCTCGTGGACTGGTGTTGGGGGCGGAGCTAGCCCTCGTGGACTGGTGTTGGGGGCAGAGCTAGCCCTCATGGACTCATGTTGGGGGCGGAGCTAGCCCTCGTGGACTGGACTCATGTTGGGGGCGGAGCTAGCCCTCGTGGACTCATGTTGGGGGCGGAGCTAGCAGTGCTGCTTCCCTTTGTCCTACAGTTGGTGTAGAGGACACGTGTCATGCAAAATGGACTTTTGACAGTTTCATCCTCGAAATCGCAGCTGGAGTTTGTTTCGCTTTCTTCCCGCTCGTTTCATGAATCCTGTTCAGTTAAAGCTCCAAATGTTTCAAACGTAAAGCTCTGAGTCTTTTGTACTAACGCTATAACAACCGCCTTTAGACCCACTATTATATCATCTTATCCTCACTCTGATTTTCATTGTCAATATCAGCACGTTATACATCAATTGGATTCATATTTAAGTTGTCATTGCATTTGCATTGAATAATATGCCCCAATAAGCAATTAGCAATAGTTTGTGATAAAAATAAACTTTTCTTAACACATTTCTTACCCTTATTCCTGGTTCAATCCATCAGTAGCTGGACTCATTCTGTCAGTAATAATACACAGAACAAACATATCCACTTGTATTTGTCCTGAAGAAATCCCATTTGGAGAAATAGTCCAGTAACAGCGTCTCGTCCTTCACCATGAGGCGGTTGTGGTTTCCAGCTACAGAATGAGACCATGTTTTCAGCAGTTATAATAGGTATTAGTGGCCTACAAAACATCAAAATGTATGTTTTATGATCATAGAGGAGCTAAAATTGTAATAAAACAGTTTGGCACAGTTGGCACATATTTGGATCACTTGTTCCGAATATACTTTTTGATACAAAAAGGTCAACAGCACCAAAATGCCTGTTCCTAGAGATCTGAAACTTTACACAGTTGTTGTCATGACAACAGCATGTGCAGTGAACAGCATAAGTACACAATGAAGTATGTCATGCTCAGGACCATTACAAATTGACAATATTCAGGCGAGACTAAAAAAGGATGTTTTGTTTATGTTTGGGCCTCTGTAGTGTAAGTTCTGAAGCCCTGACAGTGTGACATGTGCACATCTGCAGAAACTAGAAGGCCTAAGCTTTCTAATGATGCATCACACTTGCATGTGGAACATAAGATCCTCTTTAAAGAAGCAACGCCATTTGTGTCCGACCATTGTGCATTATTATCAGGCTGAAGTCACATTTCTGCTGAATCACGTTCAACTCCAAAAAAAGCAAATTCAATTTAGTTTTGTAAAGTCAAAATCGGCTGAATTGTTGTTTCAACATCGTAAAATAGTCAGTTAAACTGAAGCCCCGGATAATACACGGTGCAGCTCTAAATGTGACTTTATCACACGTCTAAAAGCTTCATTTAAGTAGATACCTAAGAATACATACATTTTATTGTGAAAGGGCTTTTCTACATCCTGTTATTAAAGGATGTTTTGAAGCGTTCCACATGTTCCCCACGGGACACAAGCCCTACAAGACCAGAGGCCTTCACTAACGAGGCAACGCTTTAAATATGCTCTTTGAAGGACACAATAATAATAATAATAATAAATATAGCCGCAAGCGGCAATGATCGGCCCTCGCCACGCCGCCGTCACGCAAGAGGAGGGGGCGTGGCTAACGCGCCCCAATTGTCCTTTTATTACATCTACTGCTGAATCTGTGACACTGCCACATCTTCAACCCTTTGTTTTACATCAAAAATCAATTTTATTTTGAATTCTTGGCAAAATGTGCGGCTTTGCCGCACAGACACCGTGACTCTGGATAAAGATGTGTTTAACTTTTACCCCTGAAGATGAGTCTCACCAAATTTCAGGTCTGGACCTCCTCATCTGGACCTTCTTTTTCGTTCTCTTCTCTCAGCGTTTGATTGGATTCTCGCTCGTGTCATATTTCATTTTCGGATGTCAGAGGGAGAACATGACCCACAATGCTCTGCTCCTCTGCCTCAAACACATGAATTATGGATCACGTTCATATCGAGGCTGAATATTCCGTTTCTCACAAGCCGGAGCGAGCGGCCGATTCGATTGTGAGATGAACCTCAAACAAAGTCCTGATGAGCTCTAGTTTCATCTTTAAGCGTTATTTAGGTAAAAGACAAGCGTGACCTTCAAACCTTGACCCGTGACCTTCTGACTTTGACGTGTTTTAAAAGTGAATAACGTTTGACAGTTTTTATCTTTGAGACGTTCATTCATTGGTATTGCTCCATCTACTGGCAGCAGAGGGAATTACGTGACAAATGAAGCTCAGTCGGGTTATTTCCCCGAACCGCCCACAAAGTGCTCCTGTGGGCTCCACCCTCTGGCCCCGCCCACAAAGTGCTCCTATGGGCTCCACCCTCTGGCCCCGCCCACAAAGTGCTCCTGTGGGCTCCACCCTCTGGCCCCGCCCACAAAGTGCTCCTGTGGGCTCAACCCTCTGGCCCCGCCCACAAAGTGCTCCTGTGGGCTCCACCCTCTGGCCACGCCCACAAAGTGCTCCTGTGGGCTCCACCCTCTGGCCCCGCCCACAAG
>NW_027315834.1:47433333-47480940 GCF_026437365.1 Eucyclogobius newberryi | reverse complement strand
GGACCGCTCTTCCATCAGGACCGGCTCTTCCATCAGGACCGGCTCTTCCATCAGGACCGGCTCTTCCTTCAGGACCGGCTCTTCCATCAGGACCAGCTCTTCCTTCAGGACCGGCTCTTCCATCAGGACCGGCTCTTCCTTCAGGACCGGCTCTTCCATCAGGACCAGCTCTTCCTTCAGGACCGGCTCTTCCATCAGGACCGGCTCTTCCTTCAGGACCGGCTCTTCCATCAGGACCAGCTCTTCCTTCAGGACCGGCTCTTCCATCAGGACCAGCTCTTCCTTCAGGACCGGCTCAAACAGTGGATACTTTGGACTGTGCGTCTGGAGTGTGTGTGGGGCGTCTGACAGGTTCTCTCTGGTCGTGCTCTGTTTCTTGTGTTTTAAAAAGACTAAATCCACCTGTTTATCATAGTTTGGACACTTTCTCACAGCTCTCTGGTAAAACACAACACACAACAGCAAACGACATGCAAAGAGCCCACAGACCGATACAAAAGAGATCAGACAATGGAGAAGAAACCATTTTCTAGGTAAAAAAACAAAAAAAACAATCCATGTGTGAATCTGTTCATTATAGTTTGGAGACTTTGGCTCATTTGGCGACAGATCAAGGCTCTGTTTCCCTGGCACACGAGCTCAAAGTCACATCTCGAGAAGGAAATGCCTCGTTTGCCAACTCCAGCCTCAGATTAGATATGAATATTAAGCCTCAGATTATATATGAATATAAGCCTCAGATTATATATGAATATAAGCCTCAGATTAGATATGAATTATAAGCCTCAGATTATATATGAATATGAGCCTCAGATTAGATATGAATATAAACCTCAGATTAGATATGAATATAAACCTCAGATTAGATATGAATATAAGACTCAGATTATATATGAATATAAACCTCAGATTAGATATGAATACAAACCTCAGATTAGATATGAATATAAGACTCAGATTAGATATGAATATAAGCCTCAGATTAGATATGAATATAAACCTCAGATTAGATATGAATATAAGACTCAGATTATATATGAATATAAACCTCAGATTATATATGAATATAAGCCTCAGATTAGATATGAATATAAGCCTCAGATTATATATGAATATGAGCCTCAGATTAGATATGAATATAAGACTCAGATTATATATGAATATAAACCTCAGATTAGATATGAATATAAGCCTCAGATTAGATATGAATATAAGCCTCAGATTAGATATGAATATGAGCCTCAGATTAGATATGAATATGAGCCTCAGATTAGATATGAATATAAGCCTCAGATTAGATATGAATATAAGCCTCAGATTAGATATGAATATGAGCCTCAGATTAGATATGAATATAAGCCTCAGATTAGATATGAATATAAGCCTCAGATTAGATATGAATATAAGCCTCAGATTAGATATGAATATAAGCACGCCACTTCTACAGTCGTGGGAATTAAGGTTAGAATTCAGGATTCAGGTTTAGCAACATTAGGGTTAGGGATAGGAAACGGTTCAGCTTCGTCGTTGGCAGTGAAAGACGCACAAGAAAAATGACGCTAACACAAGTATAAGAAGAACGGCTCATGGGTGTTTCCTGACAAAAGCATCGCCGTCGCGTCAGGTCTGTGGCAGGAGGTGACGAATGCCGTGTGGGCGTTTGAAAAGTCATGAAAAGTCACAATAGAGATGGTTTAACCGAAGGACAGGGCAGAACCACGGACAGAGGTTATGGACGACATCGCGGTCAACGAGAGCTCGAAACATGTGAGAATGTGAGAGAGAATGTGAGAGAGAATGTGAGAGAGAATGTGAGAGAGCAGCCTTGATTTGACATGGAAGTGAGTCGATATTGTACGTACATTGATTTGAATTGTGTATTTGTGATTGTGAGGTGTGTGGAGTTCATGTCGTGCAGCCAGGGGGCGCTGTAGCCCAAGACAATAACGTTCACCTTACCTTACCATACGGACAGAACGTTTTTGAGTCTTTCAAAGAGCACCTGTTTACCTTTTGTTTGCGTATACCTTTATTGTGAAGCGTCACCGTAGCGACCAAAGGTTTAACATTGGTTGTCTTTCCCTTGTCCCTCTCCTCCATCTGTCCCCCACTCATTCTCTCATATCACCTCTCTCTTCTCTTCTCCCTCTTCTCTTCTCTCTTCTCTTCTCCCTCTTCTCTTCTCTCTCTTCTCTCTTCTCCCTCTTCTCTTCTCTCTCTCTTCTCTTTTCTTTTCTCCCTCTTCTCTCTCTCATTCTCTCTCTTCTCCCTCTTCTCTTCTCTCTCTTCTCTCTTCTCCCTCTTCTCTTCGCTCTCTTCTCTCTTCTCCCTCTTCTCTTCGCTCTCTCTCTCTTCTCTTCTCTCTTCTCCCTCTTCTCTTCTCTCTCTCTCTCTTCTCTTCTCTCTTCTCCCTCTTCTCTCTCTCATTCTCTCTCTTCTCTCTCTTCTCTTCTCTCTTCTCCCTCTTCTCTCTCTCATTCTCTCTCTTCTCCCTCTTCTCTCATTCTCTCTGATGTGTCCGTGCAGCAGCTGTTAAAGGCACATTATGTAACTTTACCCGTTCTCCACACGAGGCTCTTGTGTCCCCCGTCGCCGGGCCGACCGCTTTGAACGCCACGAACAAGAAGAAGCCGACGTAAAGTGAGATCTGAGCTTAAAGGAGACCCTCTGATCACGCTGCCTGTGGTCACGGAGACAGAGAGTGTTTATTCCATCCCAGGGGGTTTTACTTTGACACATCGCCGTGGTTACGCTCCACAGAGCTGCAGGGCGGAGCTGTGTGCTTCGAGGTGCGTTCCAGACGCGCTTGCGCTTCAATTTGAGCTTTTAACCTTGGCATAACATTGAACCCCCATTAGAAACACGCCCGGAGTTGTGTTTAGCTTTATTCACGCTCAAGCTAGCTTTTGTTTATTTCCCCGTGGTAATTCCCTGTTGCCGGGAGATGGAGCGCTAACACCAATCCTGACGAGGGAACGAGTCATGTGTGGGTTTCACTTCTAAAACATGCGACGCCAAAGCAAAGGAACAAGTTTGACATTATTATAGAGATAATACAAAATGCAGGGAGGATTTTATTTTTATTTTTTTAAAGAGCACGTTTTTCTGACTAAATAGTGGTGTTTTTATTTATTTGCCGTTGTTTACAGCATGATTACAATATCTGCAGCACACGTCCAACCAGGAAGTAACATTGTAAACATCACCAAAAACTAAACATGTTTTTCTGGTAAAACCTTAAACAAACTGTAATTGTCCTGATTTTCACCGTTTGAAAACGAGTTCATAAGTTCATTGTAAACGCATTACTTCAGGTGAAAATGAGACCACAGCGTTTTCTCTGCATCGAAATATAGTGTTTCGTTCTCAGAGAAGCAGGACGTGCGGCGTTAGCATGCTAATGTTTGTTAGCTTTGCCGTGGCGACAAAACTCGCTCCGGGCTCACGAGTGAAAAGTGCTTCTAAACTTTGAATATTTCGGACGGTCAGAACACATCAGGAAAGTGAGCGACACGTGTGGAGCTGTGAAGAGTTGAACTATTGGGGTTTTTCACCTTTCAAAACTAATTTTTCCTCCTTCGTGAGACATTTATGAGCGAAAAACTACTGTGGCAATCGCATAGTCGTATTGGTAATGTCACAAAATCTTAGTGTCACAGTTATTAGACAAAACTACGGTGAAATCTTTAATTTTCTTTCATTCCGTTTGTGAACGGCTTGACAACATTTTACTTTCTGAAAAAACTGTTTTTTGACGATAGATTGAACTAAAAAGACTCAATTTTGCTTCTAAAATATCACGATTATAATTGTTTTGGTTCGTACGATTATATTATGACCTGAATAATCACGATTATCGATGAACCGAAGCATCTTGACATCGCTCACTCCCACTTAAGATTTGGTTCAGCCCTAATTTACACCTGGAAAGCTCGATATTTGGTGGTGGTCGATAAGAAACCCACCGTTTTAGTTGAACCTGTCGCCGCTGCACAGACCCGACGCGTGGAACCGCTTGTTGTGTCGTTTGGCTCCGTCGCGCTCGACTCTCTCGTTTCACCCGCTACAGTCGCTCTTTGAAGAGGCCGGCCGCGCGCCTTCATAAACCCTTCGCCTGAATCAAATTATGCCCCCCCCCCGTCGCCGTGCCGACACCAGCGGCTGGAGCTGGCACAGGGGCCAGAGGAAGCGCGGGGTCCCGTTTCAAAGCGGCTCGACGCGTGAAGGGGGGGGGGGGGGGGGCATGAAAGAGGAGAAAGCGACGTAGCATTAGCCGCGAGCCGCTAAAGTCACCTACACATGCCGCGCGGCCACTTCTGAGTACAGCGGGTCAGATGATGAGCTAATGAGCTACGGGTGAGAACAAAGCTAAAGAGAGAGAAACTAGACCCGGACTAAACCAGGACTAGAACAGGACTAAACCAGGACTAAGCAAGGACTAAACATTAGATCTTAGAGCTGAACCTTAGAGCTGAACCTTAGAGCTGGACCTTAGAGCTGGACCTTAGAGCTGAACCTTAGAGCTGAACCTTAGAGCTGGACCTTAGAGCTGAGCCTTAGAGCTGAACCTTAGAGCTGGACCTTAGAGCTGGACCTTAGAGCTGAGTGATAAACTGTAGAAAGCACATATAAAATATCACCTGAATCCAAAACAGAAATAGGGTCTTTTTTCAGGTGGAGTAAGAACATAAATGTGACTTTAGAGTCTTTAGAGAACAACAAACATTTAGTTTGACTTGAATTCATTCAGTTTTGTTGAATAGAATATTCAGAGTGACTTGAGCAGCAGGGGGCGCTCTAACATAGAAGTGACTGTGTTTTACATTAGGACCAAATGAGTTTATGTACATTGTAAATAACAGTGGTCCAAGGACAGAGCCTTGAGGAACACCACTGTTAAGATGAGAAGATTCAGATCAGCAGAAAGAGCTTGTTTCAGCAGGTGCAGCAGGTGTAGCAGGTGCAGCAGGTGCAGGAGGTGTAAAACGTTTAGTTAAATCTGAAATATTATTGTATTCACTACGTTTTAGTTTAGACTTTAGTTTAGTTTAGACTTTAAGCAGAATAAAGAACGTTATTGATTCCTCAAAATACCGGAAAAGAACACATATTATGCATTATTTGTTGTGTAGTTTCTCTTGAACTGTTAATTTGGCATTAAAAATACACTTTCTTCCCTCATCATGATTGGTATTTGAGCACACTGTCAACAGAGGGAATTACCATGAGGAAATAAACAAAAGCTAGCTTGCCCCGACATGCTAATCCAAACACACAGTTGTAATGAACATATATATTTGAGTCTGAAATGTGTGAGAGAGATGATTTACTCCAGATCTATAACTTTGACGTCACAAATCTGGGAAATTTGAAGCGGGTGTTTTTGTGAGGCTCAGAGCAGCAGAGAAGAGAAGCTCGGCTGAAACGGGGAATTCAAAACAACAAACCAGACTCAGACGCCACAATCTGTCATTTTCTTTTTGTTTTTTTAATGGAATGTTTCTTTTCAGAGTATGAAAATAGATCTGACACAAACCGGGCGCCGCTGTGAAAGAGTCATGACAGCCACAGGAAAACCACGGCGACGCACACACACACACACGCCGCCAAAATAAAAGTCCCTGTAAGTCGGGGAGCTGAGCGCACCGTCCAAGTATGCGGCGTTTGGCTCGGACCACGACGGAAGCGACGAGGGCCAAACACGTGCGACGAACCCGCCCACGCCCCGCCCATGCCCCGCCCATGCCACGCCCACGCCAGTAAACAACACGTGAAATCGCCATTGCACGATCCAGATGACAACGGCACAGACAATGAAAGGCAAGTTTTTATATTTTGTCGCCTATTTTGCGTTTAAATGAACATATTGTGTATTTTAATGGATCCTAAAAAGCGTTTTTTAACTAGACAGAAACGGTCAACATTAGTATTTAAAGTCGGCATTAGAGACATTTTCTCTGTACCGCTCTTTCAGAATACGGACCGTCGCAAAAGTCAACCATTTTTGAGGCAGATTCGCAAAAAATGACGAGACATCACAGGCAAAACCATTTTCTTTTGTTTTTTGAGGTCCGTTTTGCTCTTTAGTTTATACATTTCTCTGGGTCTTATTATGAAGTCAAAGGCCGTTTTGTCCAAATGCATTTTCCTCTCACAGAGACACAAAGATCGGCCCTTAAAGTCTCACCGACAAACACCAAACTGCACAATCTTGGACAAAACAAGAGTTTAACAGAACGCACAGAAGGGTGTGGTGATATCTGATCCCGAACCTGATTTATTAAGGTTTAAGTCTAAAACGAATTAGGCAAAATTTAAACTTTTAAGAATATTTTCAGTCAGAGCGAGTTCATTCAAAAACACAATGAGAAATCAAAAATCTCCCTCTGCACATGTTTGTTTTACTAATATAATATAATGTGTATAAAATTAACAAAGACATTTAAACCTGACTCTGTCCATTTTTCAGTTTTACGTAAAAGTCCCAAATACGTGCAATTTTGGCCGTTTTTTACACATAAAATGCCTTATTTCTACATGAAAACGTGACATGATGATAAACGTGTAATACATTATTTTCTCACATTTATGCGAGTCAACGACACGAGAAGTTTCAAATTCATATCTGTAAATTTAAGATTTTGTCCTATTCGCCTTCAGCGTCCGGCCTTCAAATGACGGAAACGTTGGGGTTGGATTCCCTTTGACCAAACGCGTATTGTCTTTGCGTCCTTGGGCAAGCAGCTTAGGGCAGAGCGTGTAAATGGGTCGCCGTGGCAACCCCAAATGAGAGCAACATGACAATATGCTATAGAGACATTTGACATATTAGGCTTTTTATCAGCACGATTCTTCATTTTGTTCATCGTAAAACCACAAGACTGAAGCGCAACGATGAGAGAAAAACCATTGTTGGAGTTGGTTTTGCACAATATGTCTCCTTTTAGCCAAATAGCGCACGGTTCAGTTCTTAGTCTTGGTTTCGCCCATTGATCGGAAAGCGCACGATGATGAAAATGAAGGTAAAAACACCGTAGCACAGACGATGGACGAGGTTCACACTCCAAACAAGGGACTAAACCAGGACTAAAGTAAAGAAGACTTAATGACTTTTACAACTCGCAATATACGTTTCAAAATACCTCTTATGGTTCTATACTCGAGATTTTACGCATTGTATTGTACAAATGGGCCATGTTGACAAAAACATGAATAACGCTGCGATTTTCCTGATAACAATAATTAAATACTTTGGCAATCCTTCAGAAATGTAACAAAACGTACCATATTTTCCAGACTATAAGTTTTTCATAGTTTTGGTCGGGGTGCGACTAATACTCCAGAGCGACTTATGTGATATTATTCATTATTTATTATTTTCACACAAGAGGGCGCTCTAGGCTCTAAGCGACGCAGAAGAAGATTCTGCACTTCCTCTGGAGTTTGTGGAGTTGTTTAGAAGTGACACAGAGGAAGAAGAATTCAGTGGATTTAGTGATTTGGGGTAAAACTGATGCTTTGCTAAACTTGTTAGCATGTTCTTTATGCTATAGTTATCTGAATAACTGTTCATATGTTACGTTAACATACCAGACACTTACCACAGTTCTGTCTGTGCCTCATGTAGCTGAAGGTGTTAGCGTTAGCATACGTCATGTAGCTGAAGGTGTTAGCGTTAGCATACGTCATGTAGCTGAAGGTGTTAGCGTTAGCATACGTCATTTAGCTGAAGGTGTTAGCGTTAGCATACGTCATGTAGCTGAAGGTGTTAGCGTTAGCATACGTCATGTAGCTGAAGGTGTTAGCGTTAGCATACGTCATGTAGCTGAAGGTGTTAGCGTTAGCATACGTCATGTAGCTGAAGGTGTTAGCGTTAGCATACGTACACCTATTCACCATGTTCTCTCATCTGTTATTATTTAAAAATGCATTTCAAGATGAAATGTTTGTTCTTGGTCTGGGATTTTATCAAATAAATTTCCCTTAAAATGCGACTTATACTCCAGTGCCACTTTTTCGTCTCTATTATTCCTTTTGCGGCTGGTGCGACTTATACTCCCAACGTCTGGAAAATACGGTACGTGTAAATGTGGTGGTTGAGGCTCTGGCGTCGCACAAACAGTGAATAAAACATTTTAAATACATTCTTTTTTTTCCCCCAAGATTAGACTTTCGCAGCTTTTTTAACCAGTTTCTTGACTCGGTGAAACGCTGCGTCACAGTCGTCCTCGGAGGTCGGATTCTACGAGTTCTGACTTCACTCTCACATCTCGGGATTCCTACATTTCCAGAACCCGGAGTTTCCCCGAGTTAAGACGAATCCGACACGTCCTCGTTTGGATAAAGTTTCACCTCCGACGGGTAAAATAGTGATAGTCCTGGTGTTCTTTTGGCTTTAGAGCGTCTCTACTGCCCCCTGCTGTCGGTGACGCTGCCGTTGAGCCTCAAACGCAGCGTTGGGCTAACGTCGCTAACGGCTACACGGAGCTAACGTCGATTCATAACTCACAGATGTAATAACTCCGCCCGGGTCGATAAATGAACGTAATTAGATCCATATTTTGGTTGGTTTGAGCTTCTTCTTCTTGTTTATCCTTTGATTTGAGTCGTTTTAGTCACCGTCACGTTTCGCTCAGAGTTTTTCCGACTTGACGCTCTGAGTTCTGACCTGTGAGAACGACTGGAGCGCAGCATTTCTTCAAATCGACTATTTCTCTTCATGCGTTTTGGCTTCCCGTTTATAGGCGCCGTATTGTTTTGAATCAATTGCTATGGCAACGGCGCACATTTTTCATCACTCTGAAACCCAAGGATATCATCTTTAAGCCGAAAGGACTCTGCAGGTTTCATCTGGACTCCGTTTTAAGAAATCAAGACGTTCTTGGCGCACGCTCCTGAGCTCTGATTGGTCCTGAGCTCAAAAGGGGGAGGAGTTACAACTGAAACATGCCATAAGCCTTGTTTACAGCTGCCATGTCTGACCGCTTCACTCTCACAGTTTGGATCGTTAAGGCCGGTTCTCGTTCACATTTGACAGGTTTGTGTTTTCGGACGCGGTTTCACGAGGCCGTTGTAGACTGAGGGGAGGTTGCAGTTGGATTTACGTCGACTTCGATCCTTAATCCACAACATACCGCTTTTCCTCCCGTCACAATCTTCTCACGAGTCTTTGGTTCGGGTCGGAGGTGCAACGTACGAGTTTGAACGGCGATTTGTCTCCACGGCAACAGCAACCGTCGCCGCAAAAACACGGAATATCCACACGAATGAGAACGACTCGGTTGGGTAAAAATGTCAAGATGCAGATGTTTTGTCCGGGTTCCTCGGCCCGTGTCTCTGTGATCACCGGAGCAGCAAGAAACCAAAAGCGGCACAAAGTTTGGCGAGTGGACGACGGTGAAATGAAGCGGCGCCGTCGATCGCCGCGGGCGACGAGAGGCTTGCCCAGTCACAGATACATACTTTCACTTCACGCCGGAGGAAAATATGAGCAAAAACCAACATCGCACACTCAAAATCTGATCATTGTCTGATTTCTGGGGATGATTGACATGTCACGGAAACAGTTCTGATGTGATTAATCTGAGTTTTTAAAGAGTTTATTATTTTGTATTCATTGTACAGTTTATCCCAAAAATCCACGTGTATTGATCAGATTTCTCTCGTGCGTGTCGACAAATATACCAAATATTACATCTAATTATCGCCTCATCGGACTTTTACTGGAAATGCAAACGCTCAAAAGAGCAAATGTCATAAAAGTCACGTGAAGCGCTGCAGACGATGGAACGACCAGGTTCAAATCCCACGTAAGAACAAAAAGTACACGACGAGCGCACGTTTCCACGGCGATGAAAGACATATGTACAGCCAATAAATAACAAGTCCGAGTCCATCGTCGGCGGGGGCGGGGCTTTACGCACGCGCTCAGTCCGTCGGTCTCTGAGTGGAGCGGTCGCCACGGAGACGGCGAAACGCAGAGTTCGAAAAGATCCAGGTTTAAAGTCCAGCCACCTAAAAAAGAAAGAGAGGGAAAACGATAGAAGTCACAAAGAGAGAGACTAAAGAGGTGATAACAGGAACTGACTGGCACCAGCAGGAGGCCTGACTCTGGCACCAGCAGGAGGCCTGACTCTGGCACCAGCAGGAGGCCTGACTCTGGCACCAGCAGGAGGCCTGACTCTGGCACCAGCAGGAGGCCTGACTCTGGCACCAGCAGGAGGCCTGACTCTGGCACCAGCAGGAGGCCTGACTCTGGCACCAGCAGGAGGCCTGACTCTGGCACCAGCAGGAGGCCGGTCCATGTTTAGCCCTGACTCTGGCACCAGCAGGAGGCCGGTCCATGTTTAGTCCTGACTCTGGGCACCAGCAGGAGGCCGGTCCATGTTTAGTCCTGACTCTGGGCACCAGCAGGAGGCCGTTCCATGTTTAGTCCTGACTCTGGCACCAGCAGGAGGCCGGTCCATGTTTAGTCCTGACTCTGGCACCAGCAGGAGGCCGGTCCATGTTTAGTCCTGACTCTGGCACCAGCAGGAGGCCGGTCCATGTTTAGTCCTGACTCTGGCACCAGCAGGAGGCCGGTCCATGTTTAGTCCTGACTCTGGCACCAGCAGGAGGCCGGTCCATGTTTAGTCCTGACTCTGGCACCAGCAGGAGGCCGGTCCATGTTTAGTCCTGACTCTGGGCACCAGCAGGAGGCCGGTCCACACACTGATCTGCAGATAAAGTCAGAATTGCGTCAAATTAGAATCAGTTGTTAAACTCTTTGCCCTAAACCTACTTGAAGTGAAATAAATTAATTATGCGCGACAGCGCCCCCTACAGATTTTATATGGAGGTCAAATGTTTAGTTTGCGAAATTTGACACTAAATTCAATGTTGGCATCACGATCAAAAAAGTCAATGAGACTCATGTCATAATTGTTATGGCTTTGCCTCTCATGTTATTCCAATGGGGAAATCACCAGAACATGTTTACACTTCAGACTTTTACAAACTCCTCTCAGGCGTTTGACATATGAACCTGAACCTGGTCAGACTCATCTTCAGGGTAAAATTATCCACATTTTTATGTAAAGAGTCTGTAATAAATAAAATTGTTTTTTGATGTAAAACACAGGGTTGAAGATGAAACAGCGTCACAGATTCAGCAGTGGATGTAATAAAAGGACCATTGGGGCGTGTCAGCCCCGCCCCCTCCTCTTGCGGTGTGGCAGCGAGGGCCGATCATTGCCGCTTGCGGCTATATTTATTATTATTTTTGTTGTTATTATTTTATCAATTAGTCTTCAGTGTTTGACATTTAGAAATAAAGAGCATTTCCTGTTCTGTTTACTCCCCAAAAAAGTGAAATAAAAATAATAATAAAGCAATAAATAAATATAATATATATATATATATATATAATATACCTCCTCTCTCCAGTTACTCCTGATGTCACGGTTAAGAACACCTCCTCCTCTGTCACATTCACACTGAGCTGACGGCAGCTTGTGTTTCCTGCTCGTCTCAGTTACAGCCAAAGCTCTAACTTTAGACGTCCATGAATCAGGCTCGAGTTTAAGGAGGTAAATAAAGTGTTCACGAGGAGTTCACGTTTAAGCATCGATTCATAATTATTAGGCCCGAGCGCCACGGGCTGGCGAGAGGCCTATTAATCTCGTAAGGCCGTGCGAAGCACGGCTGCGAAAGTGCGCACGTAGTGCGCACGAAATCGAGCGCGAAGCGCTCGCCCACTTCCAAACACTCACTAACGCACTCCTTCACTCACGCACGCCCCGTGCATACTAATTAGTATTAGGAAAATGGAACATTACCGTTGTAAACGGGCGAAGCCCGTGCAAAAGTGCGCACTAAACGAGCACTTTACATTGGGATGACGACCGCTTCCATATAAAGCACTCATTTGCGCTAAGTAGCTCACGAATACGTTCCCCATCTCTTGCATGTTCCGTGCATATAAGCGTGTAATGCAAAAATTGAACATTATTACTGTATAGAGGGCCAAAAACACAAAGTGGGCGGAGCCCACTCAAAATTAACGAAAGTACCCGTCAGTGACCAGGGACCCACACCATGAGGTAGGAAAGCGCGAGCGCTTTCCGAAAATGTATAGTTTATGATATTTGAAAAATGGGAAACATTGTTTTCGCATCGGAATATTATTCTTTCTTCTTCTTCTCGGGACCAACCCCCCTATTTTTCACCCAGTGAACATTGACGAAAAGTCACAAAAATGTTCACACCTCTAAAAATCGTGCCTCTCTACATTCTGTCTATTTCCCTTTTCTAAAATAAAAAAATTGGCGCGTCAGCGCCCCCAAATGTACCAAAAATGCATTGAGAGATGGGAAATGACCCAAAAAAAATCTGATCGTAGAATCATGAAATTTGGCGCAGAGGTAGATGGTGACAAGAGAAGTAAAAAATATTATTATGGCAACGCCGTCCGCCCAACCAAATGTCGGCCATATTGCTTCAAAAATGGCTAAACATGACTTCGGAGTTTTTCCAAACGTCGTACTTTTACGAACTCCTCCCAGGGCGTTGGCCCTAAAAAGCTGAAATTTGGTGAAAATGCTACTGAGGAGTGGGACATCAAAAGTTATCCAAATTACATTGATACCTCTCACGGTCTCTGTGCGGCGAAGCCGCAAACTGTAGCAAGAATTTCAGAAATCTCCCATATTTAAAATTTCTGCCGTTTGCGCAGATAAAGTCCGAATTGCGTCAAATTAGAATCAGTTGTTAAACTCTTTGCCCTAAACCTACTTGAAGTGAAATAAATTAATTTGGCGCCACAGCGCCCCCTACAGATTTTATATGGAGGTTAAATGTTTAGTTTTGCGAAATTATATGAAATTTGACACACAACTCAATTTTACCATCCCCATCAAAAAGGTCAATGAGAGCCATGTCATAATTGTTATGACGTTGCCGTAACGATGACCGAAACCTTTCATGTTATTCCAATGGGGAAATCGCCAGAACATGTTTACACTTTAGACTTTCACAAACTCCTCCCAGGGCGTTAGACATATTAACCTGAAATTTGGTGAGACTCATCTTCAGGACCATCAAAAGTTATCCACATTTTCATTCAAAGAGTCACGGTGTCTGTGCGGCAAAGCCGCACATTTTGCCAAGAATTCAAAATAAAATAGCTTTTTGATGGTAAAACAAAGGGGAGAAGATGTGACAGCGTCACAGATTTAGCAGTAGGCGTAATAAAAGGACAATTGGGGCGCGTTAGCGCCCCCTCCTCTTGCGGCGTGGCGGCGGTGTGGCGGCGGTGTGGCGGCGGTGTGGCGGCGGCGTGGCGAGGGCCGATCATTGCCGCTTGCGGCTATATTTATTATTATTATTGTTAATTGATGTGTGTTTGAATCCAGAGTCACAGGTTTATGTTGTGAAGAGTTCTGCTTTTCCCCCTCAGACCTGAGCCTAAAGATCTCATCTAGAATCAAGCTTTACATGCACGAATACAGTGTGAGGAGAAGGAGAAGGAGAAGAAGAAGGGAAAGGAAAAGGAGAAGGAGAAGGAGGAGGAGAAGGAAAAGGAGACGAATAAAAAGGAGAAGAAGAAGACCAAGTGAGGCTGAAGAAGAGCGCGTGGGACCGTTACTACAGTCACATGACCAGGTCTGTCACTGAACTGGACCCGGTATCAGACCCAGTATCAGACCCAGTATCAGACCCAGTATCAGACCCAGTATCAGACCCGGTCCATCCCGGTGCACGGTGCGTGTGTCGGTGCGCTTCTTACCGCAGACGGGGCTCGTGTCCGGTGCTCTCTCACGCCGCGCTCACGCCACGCTGGGCGCGCTGCGGTGCGTCTTCTGCCCCGGCACCTGCACCACGAGCAGCTGCTGCTTCTGGCGCGTGGATCGCACCGCGAGCATCGCCTGTCGGTTCTTGTACTGCACCATCTGCAGCGTGATCTGCGCGTTCCAGCCCTCGTCCTGCGGACACCTGAAGTCGATCTCTTTGCCCTCCGCCATCACCACCGTGAAGTACACGTACTTCCCCTTGCGCTCCACGCAGTCCACCGTCTTCATGTTGGCAAAGTGCAGCTCCTTGACTTTGTCCCGGTGCGCGTGCGGCGGCTGCGGGGGCTCGTGCTGTTTGGGCGGCAGCAGCAGGACGCCGTCCTCCGTGAGCGCGCAGCGCTTCTTCTTCCACAGCTGCAGCAGCCCGTCACTGCGCTTCTCCAGCAGCCCCTCCTTCAGCACCTTCAGCCCGTTCTCCAGCATGGCCCTGCACCCCCACAGCTCACGCGCCCCGCACAGCTCACGCGCACACTCGGACGGACCTGCAGCTCGTGCGGCTGGCGCGGACAGCGGCGCGTGATGCTGCGTCTGGATCTGGACTCTTCTGTGCGTCTGTGCCGTGCGTCTGTGAGGGGGCGGGGTCTAAAGGCCCGCCCCCAGCACCGCCCAGTCTGCCGTTTAACGGTCCCGTGACACGCGCTACTGAAACTGTCAAGTCTGAAACATGGACCGACCTTTGACCCTTCATCTCCTCTCACATGTTCTCCTCCTCCAGCTCCATCAGAGGGACACATGTCCTCCTCCAGCTCCATCAGAGGGACACATGTCCTCCTCCAGCTCCATCAGAGGGACACATGTCCTCCTCCAGCTCCATCAGAGGGACACATGTCCTCCTCAAGCTCCATCAGAGGGACACATGTCCTCCTCCAGCTCCATCAGAGGGACACATGTCCTCCTCCAGCTCCATCAGAGGGACACATGTCCTCCTCCAGCTCCATCAGAGGGACACATGTCCTCCTCAAGCTCCATCAGGAGGACACATGTTCTCCTCCTCCAGCTCCATCAGGGGGACACATGTCCTCCTCCAGCTCCATCAGGGGGACACATGTCCTCCTCCAGCTCCATCGAGGGGACACATGTTCTCCTCCTCCAGCTCCATCAGGAGGACACATGTTCTCCTCCTCCAGCTCCATCAGGGGGACACATGTCCTCCTCCAGCTCCATCAGGGGGACACATGTTCTCCTCCTCCAGCTCCATCAGGGGGACACATGTTCTCCTCCTCCAGCTCCATCAGGGGGACACATGTCCTCCTCCTCCAGCTCCATCAGGGGGACACATGTCCTCCTCCAGCTCCATCAAGGGGACACATGTTCTCCTCCTCCAGCTCCATCAGGGGGACACATGTTCTCCTCCTCCAGCTCCATCAGGGGGACACATGTCCTCCTCCTCCAGCTCCATCAGGGGGACACATGTCCTCCTCCAGCTCCATCAGGAGGACACATGTTCTCCTCCTCCAGCTCCATCAGGGGGACACATGTTCTCCTCCTCCAGCTCCATCAGGAGGACACATGTTCTCCTCCTCCAGCTCCATCAGGAGGACACATGTTCTCCTCCTCCAGCTCCATCAGGAGGACACATGTTCTCCTCCTCCAGCTCCATCAGGGGGACACATGTCCTCCTCCTCCAGCTCCATCAGGGGGACACATGTTCTCCTCCTCCAGCTCCATCAGGGGGACACATGTCCTCCTCCTCCAGCTCCATCAGGGGGACACATGTCCTCCTCCAGCTCCATCAGGAGGACACATGTTCTCCTCCTCCAGCTCCATCAGGGGGACACAAGTTCTCCTCCTCCAGCTCCATCAGGGGGACACATGTCCTCCTCCAGCTCCATCAAGGGGACACATGTTCTCCTCCTCCAGCTCCATCAGGGGGACACATGTTCTCCTCCAGCTCCATCAGGGGGACACATGTCCTCCTCCAGCTCCATCAGGAGGACACATGTTCTCCTCCTCCAGCTCCATCAGGAGGACACATGTTCTCCTCCTCCAGCTCCATCAGGAGGACACATGTTCTCCTCCTCCAGCTCCATCAGGGGGACACATGTCCTCCTCCTCCAGCTCCATCAGGGGGACACATGTCCTCCTCCAGCTCCATCAGGGGGACACATGTTCTCCTCCTCCAGCTCCATCAGGGGGACACATGTTCTCCTCCTCCAGCTCCATCAGGGGGACACATGTTCTCCTCCTCCAGCTCCATCAGGGGGACACATGTCCTCCTCCAGCTCCATCAGGAGGACACATGTTCTCCTCCTCCAGCTCCATCAGGAGGACACATGTTCTCCTCCTCCAGCTCCATCAGGAGGACACATGTTCTCCTCCTCCAGCTCCATCAGGGGGACACATGTCCTCCTCCTCCAGCTCCATCAGGGGGACACATGTCCTCCTCCAGCTCCATCAGGAGGACACATGTTCTCCTCCTCCAGCTCCATCAGGGGGACACATGTTCTCCTCCTCCAGCTCCATCAGGAGGACACATGTTCTCCTCCTCCAGCTCCATCAGGGGGACACATGTTCTCCTCCTCCAGCTCCATCAGGGGGACACATGTTCTCCTCCTCCAGCTCCATCAGGGGGACACATGTCCTCCTCCTCCAGCTCCATCAGGGGGACACATGTTCTCCTCCTCCAGCTCCATCAGGGGGACACATGTCCTCCTCCTCCAGCTCCATCAGGGGGACACATGTCCTCCTCCAGCTCCATCAGGAGGACACATGTTCTCCTCCTCCAGCTCCATCAGGGGGACACAAGTTCTCCTCCTCCAGCTCCATCAGGGGGACACATGTCCTCCTCCAGCTCCATCAAGGGGACACATGTTCTCCTCCTCCAGCTCCATCAGGGGGACACATGTTCTCCTCCAGCTCCATCAGGGGGACACATGTCCTCCTCCAGCTCCATCAGGAGGACACATGTTCTCCTCCTCCAGCTCCATCAGGAGGACACATGTTCTCCTCCTCCAGCTCCATCAGGAGGACACATGTTCTCCTCCTCCAGCTCCATCAGGAGGACACATGTCACAACACTGCCATCTGCAGTATTAAATTGCGTATGACAGGTTTTTATTATTTTCTAGTTTTGACTTTATTTGACCTGTTGTACATATAAATTATAGTTTTACACCGATTGAGCAGGTATTTGTGGAGAAAAGTTAAATAAATCTGTAGAAAATGACAGGAAGTGACGTCACACCAGGGGCACTCATACAGGAAGTACAGGAAGTGACGTCACACCAGGGACACTCATACAGGAAGTGACGTCACACCAGGGACACTCATACAGGAAGTGACATCACACCAGGGACACTCATACAGGAAGTGACATCACACCAGGGACACTCATACAGGAAGTGACATCACACGAGGGACACTCATACAGGAAGTGACATCACACCAGGGACTCTCATACAGGAAGTGACATCACACGAGGGACACTCATACAGGAAGTGACATCACACCAGGGACTCTCATACAGGAAGTGACATCACACCAGGAACACTCATACAGGAAGTGACATCACACCAGGAGCACTAATACAGGAAGTGACATCACACCAGGAGCACTCATTCCAGTCAAAGTTTATTCAGAATTTACACAAACAAAATAAAGTCACGTTTTTATTTGTAACGTTTGAAAAAATTGCCAGTTTGTTTTAGTGTTATGTCATCATTTACAATATATGTAAATAATGTCTATGTAAATAACAGATGAACCAAAAGAAACTTGCCATTTTTGGAAAACTGGGATAAATCATTTGTATCAATATCTTAAATGTATTCATGGTTTTATGTTAACAGAGACAAACGATGCTCAAAGACAAACCTCTGATTCTAAAGAGTCCGAGGTCCTAAAAACAGCTCTGTATAAATGGGTTTACAGAGCCACAAGTGAAGAATCATTTATGAAGGTTTACAACGTGCTGGACACATTAAACACGTCTCTTCTGAAGTGGATCCAGGACAGAACATCCCATAATGTCACTTCCACAGATACAAGACAATTCCATTTCTCCAACTGCTTTGGCAATTAAAGAATTAATTTCCTGCTAGAATAAAAGACGAGTGAAGCCTTTGATGGGAAGAAACTTTATAAAGAACAATTTGTAAAAGAATTTCAGGAAAACATCTTTAACTGTGACTTTAATGCATTTGTGCCTTAGACTTTGATCGAGCAGCAAGTAAACCTCATCACTGACCCCTAAACTCCAGCGGGGGGCCACGTTTACAGCAGGGGGCCCACGTTTCCAGCAGGGGGTAGGGTCCTCTCCCCTCCGAGCCTCAGAAACACTCCGTTCTGAATCTCCTCCATGTGCGATTGAGAATCTTCAGTTTATCAACTCCAGACTCGCTCCGATCCCGTTTAATCACGACTAGACGACCTGCTGAGATCTGGTCATGCGTTTGGTGAAATGTGGAGCGGTGGCACCATCTAGTGGCGGAACGGGGCAATTTCCAGCGTGTAAAGCAGTTTTTTTTCACTAGTTCTAAAACATAAGCCAAAACCTAAGTGTACTCAAGACTTGACTGTAGATATTTCTGAGAGTCTAGTTTGGCCTAAATTGAGTACTCCCTCCACACCCGATCGCCATGGAGACCAGCAGGAAACAGGAAGTCACAGTGCACCTTTCACATGGGTCACAAAACGACAGCAGCCCGTTGAGTCCGTGTTTACTGAGTTTATTGATGAACACACACAGTTATCGAGTACAACAGTATTTAAAGGAGCCGAGCATTTGGCTTGGACAACAGCTGCTCGGGGTGAGGCTTCAGCGCCCCCTGCAGTTCAACTCAAACCGCCACCACAAAGATGCCGCAGTGACCAGAAAACCCTGTGGACGAACGATGGTCAAAACCAACGAGACGCGCGCGACGGACGAGCTGCGTGGCATCGGAAACGTACACACGAGCGCACAACAGAACGGACAACACGCCGAGAGAACATCGTGCGGTCAGATGTCCACGTTAAAACGCCCGCGACCACGTTCGCTACGTCGTGACTCAAAAGCGGCGATGGTTACGATCATTTCTATGGCACGTTTAGTTTATTGCGACGGTTCAGATTCAGTGACTGAAGACTTCAAAATGGAGAATATTCACTTTAAAGTTTAATATTGAATATTTAGGAGTCAAGAGCACAGCTGATGAAAACAGAATTTACTTTTAATTATGCCGCCGACTTTTTAAAAAGGTCTTTCGTACGCGCTTTAGTCACTATTAGAATAACCGCATTTATAAGCATTAAAAGCATGAATAAGACATCGTAAACCGCAATATTGGACAAACTGCTCAGGAATAGAAACGGGTCCATTGACTTCCAGTTCAAAACTGCAGAACTGAGGGGATGTGGGCGGGGATAGGGGATGGGTGAGAACAGGCCTTTGAGCACAGGGGACACAGTTGATAACTGGATACATTATAATTTTACACAAATCTACTTCTTCATCGGGTCAAAGTTTGGTAGTCTCATGTTTAAAGGAGGTTAAGTTTTAGTCTTTATAAAGTGCACAAACGAGGCTTTTCCAGAGGCGCGTTCACTTGCTGGTTACCATGGAGACGTTGGCGTACTGCACGGAATGCCCCACAATGAGACTAAACTCTTGTTAAACGTCAAACTGCGGAACTTTCTACACAAAGCGGCAGCAGATCGACACATTCATGAGACGAGCGGCTGGAAGACGCTCCGTCCAGAATGTTACGCAGTGAATCTTTAGGTCAAGTCGAAGACGGCGCTCCGGAAGTCGCAAAAAGGTCGAGCCAAGACGGAAAAAAAGGAGTTTGTAGCCATCTTTTGGTGCTATGGCATTTTTTATTAAGACAGACGATCTTTAAATTGACGTTCTGGGATGCTCGTTGACGTTTCCGAAACCGCGCGGGTCGACAAAAAGGAGGCGGGGCTTGGGCCTCCAGACGGACATATTGCTCCAACGTGCCTTTAATTCAGAAACTCTTTCACAGTGATCGGAGTCCACAGGGAAATGGATTGTTGAGGTACAAGTAGATTAAAAGAGGAATTACAATCAAACACAACAACAGGGGGCGCTTTAGCCAACAGTGCCACGCCCAAAATCCTCTCGGAATAAGATGGTTTTAACAAATTTGTACATGTTCCGGATTTCTACAGTTTAAGTGAAAGTTAAATTGCGTTTTGTTCCCGTGTAATAGAATGGTTTAAATTGTGTTTGGGACAATTTAAATATAATTAACGAGTTCTTATTTAAACTGAACATTATGCATTATGACACTCTTCCCGGTCAATATAAACCCAGTTTTAGTTCTAGTTTTAAATAAAAACCTGGCGCTTTAATGTCTGAAAACACTTTTAATTTCGTGTCATAATTTACAAAATCATTCAAAGCCTCATTTCAATTTTATTTATTCATTTTAGGCCCTTTGTGCTTCCCGTAGACTCATTTAAAACTCTGGGTTACAAAGTGCTGGAATATTAAGAGATTCTGCTGCCGAACGACAACGCCACCTACAGGACATTTACACAAGTGTACACAGTACCATAGAAAACATACAACAACCTTTTGCTTTTTTAAACCTTCAGGAACTAAACAAAATCCTCAAATAATCTCCAGTGGAAGATTTGTTTCCAATTTGAGCGATGGATTCCAGTTAAACGCTAAAGTCGCCAAAGTGTTGATTGGGGCCACCTGTTGTAAATTGGATGCATTTGGGGAAAAAACTTTTAAATGAAGGAATTGTACAGAAAGTGTTTTAGACGTAGCTTATTCTAATTTGTTTATAACTCGAAAAGCCTTTTGGAACGCAATCGGAGAATTTAACAGAATAAAATCGTTGACGGAGAAACTTTAAACGATAAATTGGAAAAGTGTTTCAATCAAGACCAAAAGTTTTTTTTTTTCCAGGCTTAATTTCCCCAGAAACCTTTAAAACCAGTACTAGTCACTGGAATGTTTAGAGTTCGGAAAGTTCAAATCAAACGTTGAATGGAATTGTTACGAGGAAACGCCAAAACGTTGAACTCTGTCGAACGGTTCCTCGACGCCGCGAGGAAACCGTTTTTAAAGTCGTTAAAACGTGCAGATTTCTCACACGCCATTTCGACTTAAGGAGCGAGGTTATCCGAGTTTTGAATTTTATCCACGCGGCGTTCAAACCGACAGCTGCTGTCTAAGATCAAAAACAACAAGACTTCACGAGAATCCAGACTAGTTTGAGCAGTGATAGTTCATGCTTTTGCCCCCGGCGCTGCTAAACACCCCCCCCCCCACACACACGCTGAAGTCACTCCACCAGATCATGAACGCTCTAGTCCTTTGGTCTTTCACATGAGCCCGTTAAACCTAGAAACGTGTCAAATAAGTGAATAATTCTTACTCGTGTACAAGATAAAGGCAAAATAATCTAGAAATGTAATGATTTTCCTTCAAATTAAATGTGAACAGGTCTTAATGTCTTACTGTACAGGCTCGCCTCGCCACAGAGCTGTAACGTTTAAGTTGAATGCCATATGGTGGAACATTATACAGGCAAAGTGATATCGCCATGGAGACGAGCAAGTGTGACTCAGAAATGGTAAATAGTGCACTTTTACAGTTTATTTTGCATTTTTTTAAATCAAACAGATTATTTAGCCTTTAAAGTACATTCAAGTTTCTAATTTTGACCAGTTTCTTACTTGAATAAAAATGGTCAAATCAAAAAAAAAAAAAAAAAGGAGCAATTTTAACATGCTTTTTAATTAAAATGTGGATATTAACTCGAGCAGTATTTTTAATGAGCTTTGACCAGTGGAAATTAGTTTAGAACTTTCAATAGGTCAAATCTGATTAAAACCCTGTGGTTTTTCTGACTGAGTGACTGGAGCTGTGGTGCGCGAGTGTTTGCAGTGCAGTCTCTATTGTACAGAAGAGAGGAACAAATCTATAGAATAATAAAATACTATGTATACGAGCCGACGCCCCAGTTACCGCGAGTTTTCATATAACAAAAACCTCAAAATCATTTCAGTTTTTTTTTACTTCAAATTCTCTACCAAGAAAAATACAAAACATTATAAGGCGTAAGTAACTATTTTTAAGTTGTTTTTTTAATATGTTTGTGGATCCAGGAGCCGAGGACACTTCACTGCTGCTTGCACTCGGCCGGAGGAGCGTCTTTCTGTGGGAACAAGAGGGAACGCAAACATCACCTTTAACCAGAGACCAGCCAATCAGGAGACGAGACATCACGTTTAACGAGACCAGCCAATCAGGAGACGAGACATCACGTTTAACGAGACCAGCCAATCAGGAGACGAGAACATCACGTTTAACGAGACCAGCCAATCAGGAGACGAGACATCACGTTTAACGAGACCAGCCAATCAGGAGACGAGAACATCACGTTTAACGAGACCAGCCAATCAGGAGACGAGAACATCACGTTTAACGAGACCAGCCAATCAGGAGACGAGAACATCACACTCAAGATTGTAGAAAAAGATTCAGTTGTATTGTTACTCTTAAGATACGTTTCGATTCTCATCCAAGAGTCATTTTCAATCTGCGAATCAGGACCGGGAACTCAAGATATTTACCCTCCTCTAAGTTGGCCCTGCCCACCCTGATCTGATAAAAAGGTGTTATTGGTTTCACCAGAAACTAAACCGCTTTGTTTCAGCCTCCTATTGTCACTGACTCCTCCCTCTCCTCCCTGTGTAACCGATTAGGCTGATGGTCCAGTAAAGGACAGATGGGAAACAGGTTTAGTTTCTGGTGAAACCAATAACACCTTTTCATCAGGAAAATGAAAGTAACTATTTTACTTAGAGTAAAATTAATATTCGAGTTCCCATTCCTGATTCGCAGATTGAGAATGATTCTTGGATGATTCGAAATGTATCATCTTTTTAAGACAATCCAGATACAACAGAATCCTTTTCTACAATGGAACAGTCCTGGACGAATGAGGCGTTACACCGATGTCACGCTTAATGAGTTCAGACGAGCCAATCAGGAGAAGAAAACCTCATTTTCAACGAGTTCAGACGAGTCTCAAAGGAGCGCGGAAATAAAAGGACAACAGAGAATCACATTTAAAAAACAGGATTTTTGTGTTAAAATTCTCAGGAATCTTGTCTAAAGTAAAACCAAATCCTGAAAATGAACAGCTTAAAATTCTATCGAAATGAAGACCATGCAATTATGTTGAACCTTTAGAATGTCAATGACTCATTGTGGTTGAAACAAATTAAAGCTTCTGAACTCTAATTTACATCCAAATTTGACGAACGTGCAGGGATTAACAGATTTAATTCAAATGTAATTGTGAGCACAAGGATCTGCTTCAGTTTGTAAAAGTTAAGATACTTTAGAGTTCAGATGTTGGCGAACTTCGTCAGGACAATGACATCAATATTATTAAGAGCTACATTCAATGAGGATTTTTCCTGCCCCACTCTAACATTGATTTTCAATTTAGTAACAGATCTTGCCATTTAGTGATCCATCTCCACCCCGAGTGACAAGTGAACATAAACCCCATTTACGGGTTAGTCACTACAGCGAGCCCCGAGGCGCCATGCAACCAGGAAGTACAAGTCAAATCATTCACAAGCGTCTACAATCCATTCACAATCCATTTAGGGCGAGCAAAACGGTTAAACTGTCGGCAAACCAATTTGTGTCGTCATCTCCTAAAGTTTGTACCTCTAAAATAATATTAGATCAAATAAACATAACAAGCAGATGATCCATGACACTTAAATAAAGTCCATCGACATGAAAAAGACATCACAGACCATAAAACAAAACAGTTCAACATACAGAAACATACGAGAGTTAGCCCAGAGTTAGCCCAGAGTTAGCCCAGAGTTAGCCCAGAGTTAGCCCAGAGTTAGCCCAGAGTTAGCCCAGAGTTAGCCCAGAGTTAGCTCAGAGTTAGCTCAGAGTTAGCTCAGAGTTAGCTCAGAGTTAGCTCAGAGTTAGCTCAGAGTTAGCTCAGAGTTAGTCAGCAGCCAAACAGATGACACAGATCGGGGTGAAAGGCTCCGCTGCCCACACTGGCACCGCCCACAACTGATGACGTTTGGACTTGTCAGTAAATTGCAGTTGGATCCATATTTGTGGATCCCGGGTTTAAACAGAAGCTGAAGCCGTGTTTGAACCCTTTTATTTCAACGAGGATAAACCTGCTGAATGATCTAGAAGGATTTAGTCTTGGCCTCAGAGGAAACCTACGCCCACATTTAAACTTTACGCGCAAGGTTATTGTCCAAGTTTGAATTGTTTGTCAGTGAACCAGTAGCCATTATCCATATTTAAGATGAACCTAACGTCTGATGCCTCACAATGTCGTTTGCTTATGCACCAAAGCCTCTGGCACCAGCTAGATTCTAACTGCAGTGTTTCATTAAGGATTCTTCTACTTTAAACTGTCAAAATACAACTTAATTTTGTGACACTAGAGGCAAATTCTTCTCAAATGGTTGGCGCATATAAAAATTATATTTAAAACGAACTCAAACCTATGGAAATTGTGTTTAATTTGGGAGATTTAAATCACCCACTTTAAAGAACTCGGATTATACTCCGTTTAGGGGTTTTCCATGTATCGCCATCAAATTTCCCACCATAAACGTGTATAAACCCCCATAGTACCCCAACGGTGATCAGATTTGGCACTCGTCGGGCCGATATCGCGGTGCCAGCGTCAGCAGAGGGCGCGGTGTGAGTAGGCGTGGCAGAGGAGGCGTTTACCTACCAGGACAGGTTATTCTACCGTCACCACTTAAACCTGGTGAGGAGAGATCGAGAGGAGGAGCTGACACAAGGATGCAAAAGTGACTCAAACATTCAGAGTCGAATCAGAAGAGAGATGTGTCGGGGGCGGAGCCATGCGGAGTCATTGGACATTGGAGTGAACTTCTTCTAGCCTTAGATGTGGAGTAAAACCCCCTCATACCAGAGATGGGACACGCATTATGCATCGTTAGAGCTTTAAACCGACTTAAGTCACGTTTGGACCTAAATTTTACAGTTAAAAACACGATTTAAGGCTCAAGTCACATTTACAGTAGTTTTTCTTGGTAATATTCTGCTCAGGGCTGGCTGTAGGGACTAAACGGACAGTACCATCGATATACGATTAAACTAAAGTTTCAGCTAAGTTATACTTTGTGTTTATTTTCTTTCTTTAAACATTTAATAGAAAAATCTAGCAACCCTACATTACAGAGTTTATAATTCTTTAATCACCGACTTCAGGTTTTTGGAAATAGTGCCCCATTTCTAACCTTTTGGTTTCGCTTTAATGTTCACCCTAAATATCTGGGTCAAAAAAAGCCTAAAGGGGTAAAAAGATGAAACGATCAGATTTAAATTAGTCTAAAGTTGGAAGGTTGTTTAGTTCTAAAGAGATGAAAACATCCAGTGCAAAGAAATGGCAGAAACAGGGCTGTAAAGTCACTTAATCCTTTCATTTTAACAGATAAACCTCCTTTAATCTTTACATTCTGCTCAAACTATTGAAACTAAACCACACCCATAAGTGCTGTACAGCCCCAGCGTCGGGTCGTCTTGGGTTTAAGTGTGAAATGAATGGTTGAAATGAATAAAAGCTGAAGCGACCCAAAGCAGGCGCAGAATGCATGACCATCACGCGACCGCCACGCGACCGCCACGCGACCATCATGTTCTGTATGTTGAACCTCAGCTCTTCTCCACCCGCAGTGCCACACACTTTCACACCATCTGGTCATTTAAAGTTTGCTCAATACAAAATTCTGCAAATTTGATCTGCCTTTATGGATCTCATTTATTAAAGCAAAGTGAAGCATGTAAATAAGAATTTCTCTACAGCCTTTATGAAAATGGCATAATCGGTTATGATCGTGTGTCCTGGTCTTGCCACGGTGGAGAGAAGTGGAATGGACTTTCTGCTTAGTATAAAAAGAGGACATACCTTAGGAACATAGTCTGGGTCGTTTTCCTCGTCCGCCTCTTCCTCTCCCTCCTGCAACAAAACACCACCGTCTAAGAACTGATGCTGAAACGACATTTGATCGTGAATTGACGGTTTTGCTTCTCACCTCGTCATCCGCTTCCTCGCCCTCTTCATCGTACTGGCAAACGGGAAGAAAATGAGTCAACTTTAGTACGATTCAGTCAAATGCGTTTCTATTAGGTGAGATAGTGACAAATTATTCTTGCCCACACGAGTCAAAATCGGTTATTGAGGTGAAAAAAAACCCAATTATATAAAGATATTAGACGAGAAGGGATTTTAAATGATTTACTAAAATGACCCACAATCGTGTCGTAATAACCTAAGATAAAACGTCACTCTTGTTTAAAGATTTAAAATTGAACAAATGTTGTAATTAGCCCTTTCATACAGTATTTGTAGGTGTTTGATTTAAGTGCATATTTTACATCACACTGATAATTTGATACAATGACCAGGTTCAACATTTTCTAAAGTGAAGAGCACAAATTATGGATCGCTAAAGAGTTGAAATTTAGAATTTATAAAAGGGTAAAAAGGGGCTGTAGCTGATTTTTATAGTTTTGAAACGTGAAATACTAGTTGATATCAGTTTGCATGAAATAAAGTCAAATCTTTCAGTTAAAATGAAAGCGTCTGATTAGAGCGCGTTTTATTCTTAGAAGCAGGATGTTTGGCGTTAGCATGCTAATGTTTGCTAGCTTCATCCGGACTTCAAAACTCGATCTGGACTGAGTCTGAAATGTTTATAAACTGAATATTTAGGATGTTTGACACATTAGTTTGAGAGACAACGGTGAGAGAAACTGCTTCAGTCGACTCACATCGTCGTCGTCGTCCTCGATGGCCTCTCCCGTGAAGTAGAGCACGGCCCGGGGAACGATACGCTCGCGAATGAAGTGACCGATCTCGAAGTCTGCAGCCAGGATCGCCTCCGAGTCCTCGTCCTGGAAACACAATGACCACTTTAAAGAGTCCGTGGTACAGTTTAGTGCTACGGGAAAGCTTTTACACGAGGCAATCGCGAGGACGGGAAAGCTTTTACACGAGGCAATCGCGAGGACGGGAAAGCTTTTACACGAGGCAATCGCGAGGACGGGAAAGCTTTTACACGAGACGGGAAAGCTTTTACACGAGAGGACGGGAAAGCTTTTACACAAGGTAAACGCGAGGACACAAGAGAAGACTAAGTATCACCCTGACTCAGTGACGGGGTGGTGAGGTCGGACTGGGGAGAAAGAGCCTTTAAGCTGCTCTGAGGCCTTTGACTCTCGGCAAAGGAGAACAGTGGAAATATTTCTACTGCTGAACTTTTTAGATTCTGAAACAATTTTCAACCGCCTGATCAAGAAAGTCTACAAATGCCTCCATTATGACCGACTATCAACCACTCAAACTTTTATCTGGAAACGCCGATGTAGCTAAAAACACAGGTCTCAACTCTAATAAATGGTTTGGCGCTGGTATTTTGTCCCATTTTGATGACACCGAGGCTGGAAGTGGTATATTATGTTTATATTCAGTGTGAGACGTTTACCGTTGATATTATGTCTCAAGACTGACAAAGACCGGCACAAGCTTTATTCAGATGAAACGCTAAAACAGTGCTAAAGAATGAGTCATTTTCCTTGGTTCCCATTTTGGAATAATGAAGTTAAAAACTGCTTTAAATGTACTTAAAACAAATGAACTTACCAACTCTCCGCTTTCTGGGACTGTAAAAACAAAGACGCAGACGTTACTTTCAAGTCGCGCATCGTTAACAGTGCCTCGTTAGTGAACTGTGCTGACCTTCTGGAGGAGTGAAGAAGTTAAAAAAGGAGTCGTTGGGCACCGTCTTGGTCACTGTTCGCACGGTGCCACGGCCCTTGTGCTTCTGTTTCTTCTTGATTGTTTTCAACGTGACATTTTTACCCTTCGTCCACTCGATCGTGCAACTAAAGCAAAAATGGGAGCAGTATTAGCAACGCATCACACGGGCAAGTTCGATTGTAAGAAAGGACACAGAACAGCGTAGTCAAATATTGCGTTTATGACTCAAACTCAATGGTGTCGATTAGACTTCTTTAAACATTTTATAAAATGTGAGATTCGTTAGTTTAGCCGTTTATATTCGTTTTCCCATCAATTTATGCTCTTGTATGGACAGAAAATGTAGACGTGACAAATTGTTTCGCTAAAATAAAAGTATTAATTCTGCCAAAGTTAGTTTTGTAACAAACAAGATCTTCAATATCAAGTTCTAAATTTGCCTCAATTAGTCTTGGTATTTATTTTACTAATACATTTAGGCACGGACATTTTTAGCTTTTTATATCTTGTTCCTACTCATCTTGTTCTCACTTAAGCTGTGGAAACTGAACTGCCCAATCTGCTCCTAAGGGTAGTTTCTTATTTAACCCACTTCATACATGCATTTCTATGAGAAGTCTACATTAAAGTCTCAAAAAGGCTACATTTGATTTCAGGCATATTTTCAGTTAAATCTAGGTTCCTCTAACAACAAAGATGTCAAAATCCCCATTTTTTCATACCTCGTATGTCAACGTGAATATAAACCAGGTTGTCAATTGTTCTTGTTTAAATGTAACAGCGTGCAATTTTTTTTTTTTGGTTTTAAACTCGCATAAAATGCCTTTTTTCATTTTAAAAACCTCTTCCGATTCACCTGCAGAGTCTCACCCTCAAAAAGATCAAAAATTAAGACAGCAATAATAACGAGCAATTATTATTGCCCAGCCCCCCCCGTCCAGGCCCAGCCCTCCCCCGTCCAGGCCCAGTTTAAACACTTGGTCCTCACCCTGTGCAGCTCATGATCTCTGGGCCGTCGAAGGAGAACGGGTCGCTCTCGTCCGGCTCAGACCGCATTTTGTAGGTCTTGTTGAGGACTGTGTTTGAGAAGAAATCGTTTGGCTCGAAGTGGAACTCTAACGTAAAACTCTGAGGACAAAAAAGAACCAAAAAAGGCCAAAATCAGACTGCTGTTGAAGCCGTGGCGGGAGCGGTGCGGCGGGTTTAGTCTTACCATGGGCTGCCCTGGGTCTGAAAACTTCACTTTGATGTCTTGTAAATGTTTAAGGATGGGCTCGTCGTGCTCCTGAGAAGAAAACTATCAGGTTTATTGTTTGACTAGAACATGCGTATATATAAATGTCAGAAAGGACTTAGTAATGCATTTACAAAGAAAACAATTAGCAACAATTCCTTGAGTTGTATTTTGACAGTTAAGAGGCAAATTCTTCTCAAAACTTCTATTTTAAGACTAGGATAAATTAATGTCTTAAGAACAGTCAAAGCCCTGATAAAAAAACAACAAAATGTTAGAAGCGTACAAACGTGCCCGTTACAAAGACTACAATCCTGGAGAGGACGCAGTACATGTTGCTTCACTTGTCCAAAAGGTGGCAGTAAAACAACTTCTTTAACCTCATCGTGAGAATAAAAAGTCAAGTTTTTTGATTTGATGTCATAATGTCAGACGAGTGCAAGAGCCCGTGTTACTTCTTTTGATACTTCTTTCAAAACGCGGTACAGCCTCCAAATGTTGGACTTTAGCATTTGTTCAAGATCGGCTCCACAAAAACAACAATCACGATTTTGGAGTTGAATAATGGCACCATGAACCATGAACCAGGTCAACACTACTACATACTTAAACGTTATAACACAGCATTTGTATTTAGCTTATGTACGTCTACTAAACATGTTCTGATGCAACCGATTCTCGACCCGGCGACAGGACGTTCACACAGAAGGTCAAAGGCCGGGGGACAAACGGTACAAACCTGGAGCATGTCGCAGAGCAGGTCCACGTTCTTGAACACCGTGAGCCAGAACTCTGGGATTCCTTTGGGGTCTTCTTTCTCCTCGTCCTTTTTCTCCTCCTCCAGCTTCGCCTTCTCCTTCATCTCCTCCTGAAACGATCATGTCAATACAATCCTGAGAGAAACGCCACAGCCACCAGGTGGACAATGACAGTAATTAAGAGCGTATTTGCCAAAGCGAATCGTCACATCGAGGACTTCCTGCATCCAACAAACGCTCCACGCACCATGACCAGGCGAGGGCGTTTTCCACCAGTTTGCTCAACGTGGCAGTGCGTTTGTGAAGCAACCGCATCAGCCGCTTTTCGTCTCAAGTCGGTCGCCAAACCAAAAGTTCTCTGGTCCTTGGACGCTCTGGTGGTGCAGCGAGCAGCGTGTGAACGGCCAAAAGTAGAGTAAACAGAACTGCATCTAGAGGGCGCTCTGACATGTGTACGAAAACACATTTCTTTAGCTTTGACGTCTGTTTTTAGCAGTTTGCATCTGTTGTGGTAGTGTTTTAGTAGAATGAGTTTAGTTTCGCAGTTTTCAGGCAGAGCAAAAAAAAAAATGTCTGTTTGTCGTAACCCGACAAAAAAAAAAAAAAAAAAAAAAAAAAAAAAAAAAAAAAAAAAAAAAAAAAAAAAAAAAAAATCAGCATTTTGTCAAAAGGATGCTAAATAATATCTTCTCGCAAACTCACCGACCGTTTTTTCAAAAAAGCGCAGCGTTACATAATTTAGTATCACTGGAACTCACTAGAAATATTTTAAAGCTGAAAATGTCGCGAAAACCATCAAGAAATGAAACACTAACGAGAACTTCTCATTGACTGTAGAAGCCTGGCGGTCACTGCGGGTCACTGGCAGAATCAAAACATGGCGACGATTTGGATACTTTTTTTTTCCTTTGAAGTAAAAAAAAAAAAAGAATCAACCTACCTACAGACCCACTTGAAGAATGTTGGGTCTGGTTACAGCAAACCTACTATTCATTTGGGGCGGCCTCACTGGAGTTGGTAAAACAATCCCATGACCTGCCTCTGACTCGTGAGCACAAACGTGAGCGCAGCCGCACCGTGATCACAGGGCAGCGCTCATCGTTGCAGGTTTAGACGCCTGAGACCTCGGGTGTGTGCTGAGTCAATGCTTCCTGTACCTGTTTACTTACTGTCAGCTCTTCCTCGTCGTCGGCCTTCCACTCGCACTCCTCGTCCGTCGGCTCGTAGGCGGCTTTGACGATCTCGCTCCTCTGGAAAGGGAAAAACGCTGGTTCAGACTGAGGTACGGAGGTGTGACGGGCGGGGCAAACGAGAGTGGGCGGGACACAAAACGTGACCCGGCGGCCAACTGTAGCGCGTCGTTACTTTGGACAGTTCAGCGCCGCGTTGATCGGCCCGTCACAACAGCATTTTGACATTTGTTCAAAATAACTTGCAATCAAAAGGATATTGAAAATACTTTGACAGCAACACAAATGTCTCTAAAATGTATTTTTAAAAAAAGGATCTGTAATAAAGATTGGAAAGCAACAATACTGGAAATAATTACGTCAGTGATTTGAATGTGATAAAAGCTCCACTCATCATTTATTGAACCATATTTAGTATTTGTGACAGGCCGAGGTGGAATTAAAACAAATCTAATCAAAGGGTCAGATCTGTAAATAAATAAGTCATTGAGACTCAGATGTTTGTTAAATTGCAGCTCTGCTTTTCAACATTGATCAGTTAAAGTCAGAGTGAGTGACAGGTGGATTTAACCAATCACAGTGAAGCGTGAAACGGCACCTTTAGTTACATCTTAAAGTCGGAGCCAGGTCAAGTTTTTAAACTGTTCATGTGGGGGTTTCCTTTGAACTCATTTAAACAGTTGGTAAAGCAGCTACAGTCTCACGTGTGTGTGGGGGTGCAGAGGTCACAGGCGTGTGTGGGGGTGCAGAGGTCACAGACATGTGTGGGGGTGCAGAGGTCACAGACGTGTGTGGGGGTGCAGAGGTCACAGGTGTGTGTGGGGGTGCAGAGGTCAGTTTCACCTTATCAAAGAGCGGCTGGTACAGCGCGGCATACTTTCTCTCCAGCTCGTGGACCTCCTCGTAGAACTTGGCCTCGATGTGAGCGCACTTCACCTGCAGGTTCTTCAGAGCGTTGATGCGACGCTTCACCACCTTCGGTAAACTGCACCGGGGAAACGGACAAACATGAGGAGAGGTCACAGGCGCGAGCGGAGAGGTCACAGGCGCGAGCGGAGAGGTCACAGGCGCGAGCGGAGAGGTCACAGGCGCGAGCGGAGAGGTCACAGGCGCGAGCGGAGAGGTCACAGGCGCGAGCGGAGAGGTCACAGGCGCGAGCGGAGAGGTCACAGGCGCGAGCGGAGAGGTCACAGGCGCGAGCGGAGAGGTCACAGGCGCGAGCGGAGAGGTCACAGGCGCGAGCGGAGAGGTCACAGGCGCGAGCGGAGAGGTCACAGGCGCGAGCGGAGAGGTCACAGGCGCGAGCGGAGAGGTCACAGGCGCGAGCGGAGAAGTCACAGGCGCGAGCGGAGAAGTCACAGGCGCGAGCGGAGAAGTCACAGGCGCGAGCGGAGAAGTCACAGGCGCGAGCGGAGAAGTCACAGGCGCGAGCGGAGAAGTCACAGGCGCGAGCGGAGAAGTCACAGGCGCGAGCGGAGAAGTCACAGGCGCGAGCGGAGAAGTCACAGGCGCGAGCGGAGAAGTCACAGGCGCGAGCGGAGAAGTCACAGGCGCGAGCGGAGAAGTCACAGGCGCGAGCGGAGAAGTCACAGGCGCGAGCGGAGAAGTCACAGGCGCGAGCGGAGAAGTCACAGGCGCAACAATGCGATCTTAACAGTTAGTAACATGGGCACACTGCTGATATCCTGGGAATGAGGCTGCAGGTGTGCACTAGCGCGCAGGGAATGATTGACATGTGGGAGAACTACTCTGCTGTCCACGCCACGAGGAAATGACTGGTCACCAAAAATCCTGTTCAATCTTCAATATTGTCTTTTAAAAGAAAATTGATTTTTACATCTGCCGCGGGCCCCATTAAACGTCAAAGTTTATATATAAAACTAAACGGCTTTTGAGCATACAATGGCTTGTGTACAAAAAAACACAGAAAAGAGCTAACAAATTTAGGAGTTTTGGCTGAGTGTTGCTAGGAAACTTAATGATATACAAGCAAGAAATTATAAACTTTAAAAAACTGCAAATCTAGGATTAATCGGTGCCCTTTGTCTAAATTTGAAATTATCCTAAAAATGTCAATGACGCGTTGATTTACTCATTTCACCACAGGACGTTATATAAATACCTCTCGATGTATCCTGAGGGGGAGCCGTTCAGTCCGTCCAGTCTTTCCTGCAGCGCCGCCAAGATCTGTGGGTTCTGCATCATCTGTACCGTGAGCTGACGAGCTGGACACAACACACAACAGGGTCAGAGAGGCCTGACCAGAGGGGGACAATCACTGACCAGAGGGGGACTAACACTGACCAGAGGGGGACTAACACTGACCAGAGAGGGAGAAAAACTGACCAGAGAGGGAGAAAAACTGACCAGAGAGGGAGAAAAACTGACGAGGAGAAAAACTGACCAGAGTTAAAGATAAGTCAAATCAAGATTAAATTTGCAGACATATTCAACAGTCTGGAATATCCTAAAACGAGGTTAAATGACATGTTTTGTAAATATCTAACGTACATTAGATTTATGCCGCTGCAGAACAAGTCGTCCAATACATGAAACTCCGCCCACACGAGGACATGATTAGAACAAGTCCAAGAGCCACACTGTAGGACGAGTATTGACCCTCAGGGCTGGACGATATGAATAAAGTTAAAAAAAAAAAAAAACTACTCCAGGGCAATCACCATTTCCTGCACGAAAATACACTGCATTTAACGCAATTTCCTGGTGTTTGCCAGAAAACATGCTTTTATCATTTGGCTGTAGAACTCCATTTCAAAGACTCAAAGTTGATCACTGACCATACGACAAGATTAAATCCATACAAATGTAATTGCACAGTTCCCATAATGTCTTAGTATAAGACTATTGTGCACATTTGTTTCTCTGCTAACTGGAGTTTAGACCTGCACCAACTGTTTCTTTGCTTTCTCAAATTAACTTTATGTCAAAATGGAAACGTCAAGTAGTTTCTCTGTTGCTGCTCCGACTGTGGAGCTTTGCTAGCGTGTTTAAAAAGAGATAAAGGACACTTAAACTCAAAACAAATATTTCCCAAAACAGAATCAGAAACATAACCTCTCTCCTTAAGATGAGATCACCTTCTGTGCTCAGACACTCAGACACGACCCCCAGCCTGGAATCAAACCCTGGACGAAGCGATGAGCGCACACACCACTCCATCGCTGCAGGATTATAGCGTGTCATTTCAGCATCATCCAGTGGGCCCCGTTTAGCCTGGTCGAGCGCTGAAGAGGCCTCAGCTCTTGTGCCGGCGCGCTTTCTCTCATACAATTATAATCATGCCGCAGACGCAGCCTTAGTGTTTATAAGGCTAATCAAAAGCTGCTAAAAATAGAGCGGGCCGTATCCATCTAGAGGCCGGCACAAAGAGCTCAGAATAAACTGAGAAATCAGCCGTCAACAGACGATTAGTCCGCATGGAAACGGATTTGTGCCGCTTAACTTTAAAGAAATGTAGCAAAATTAGGCTGCACCAAATAAATTGTATGTTTACTGTAACACTACCAACAGTATAAGTGGGTCAGTAAATTTCTTTTAAACTTAAAATTCCAAATTTGTACATAAAATCCACCCATTTAATGATAATTAACTCCGATATTAACCAACAGCAATCAATCTCCTCTTTTTCACCTCCAAGTCCACGAGCACATCACGCCACGCATCAGTCTTAAAACCAAATCAACTTATTCTTAATTCTCACTCTGTTTCACCGACACACTGAACCGCACTCAACACACGTGTCGCCATTTTTTGATTCTGCCAGTGACGCGCAGTGACCGTCAGGCTTCATTTTCAGCTTCAAAATATTTCTAGCGCGTTCCAGTGATAAAATATTCAACACAACGCTTTTTTAGAAAAATTGTCGCAGAGTTGGCGAGATATAAGAAAACGTGACAAAGTCGGTCGGGTTACGGCAAACAGACCTTTTTTGCTCTGCTTTACTAAAAAGATAAATGTCCTTAAACAGCAGTGTATCGCTCTGACCACTGAAATATTCCTGCACATTTTGTCTACATTTCAAGAACTCAAAATGCTCAGGTTAAAATGTCATGAAACTGTTTAAGGTCAAACATTTACATCTCACTACGACAGATTTATCCAGATAAAACAACCGAAAGTAAAAGAAAAGCGAGCCGAGGAGGTTGAAATGTATTGAAACCTTTGCTGTTGACATCTTCTCCGGTCTCTTCTTCTTCCACCTCTTCCACGTCTTCCATGTCTGCGGGATCCATCTCCGCCTGCTCTTTACTGCACCAAACACAGGAAAATCAGGATTAGGAAAGACAAATGTGACAGCACTCAGTCAGCTTCCTATTAGACATTCTACAACACATTTTACACACAAATACAATTTAACACAGCATTTCCAGGTTAAAACACGACCTGCACAAACTTAAATAAATCAGTGAACGTGTCAAATGTTTTAGCACGGTCAAACATACGCAAGATATTCCAACAAACACTGCATCGTATCAATATTTCAAAAGCAGATGAAAATAATCAAATCCATTTAAGATTAAAGCGTTTTGTACTGCCAAATGTTCAGCTTGCTTTTTGTCCGTTTAATATACCCTGGGATAATGGTTCAAGTGCAGCGCAAACAATAGGAGAGACCAAACACAACCCTGGCGCACTCCTTTATCCAAAGTTTCCAAATAAGACTTTAAAAAAAAAATTGTTAATTTAAGTGACAAAGCAAGAAAATCAAACGATTGGACAATAAAAGACAAGCGGCTTAACCAAACAGTCTCTGGGGTCAAAACGATCCTTTACAACGGAAAACGCTGCACTCTGAAGTTACATTTCAGACTGCGCTTTCGTCCCAGAGTATTTCCAGCTGCTCGTGCTTCAAACCTCCAGAGATCAGTCTGTTCCGAGGCTTGTGCTGAGCCTCTGAAACTGGACTCCGCTCACTGCAGCTCCAGATCAATGCGTCACGGCAACAACAATGAGCCCCGAGTCACAGCGACGTCGAGCTTTTCTTATACGACGATCCTCTCTCCCGGAGCGACCATGACTGGCAGCTTCACTAATGCGAGACACGGGGGGCGCGTCCGTGTGAAATGTTTATTATTTGATGTAACTGGACAGAAGTAACGCAGACGCAACAGGAAGAACACAAACGCCGTTAAAACGAAGAATGGGGAGTTATTGGATTTCAATCTAAATTCTACAATGACATTCAAGAGCAAATCTGATCCATTGACACTCGCGCCAATCTCTTACTCAACGAATAATAAAGTAGCTTTGTCCAGGCAAAACTTTCGGATTTCCAAGTTAAGTTTAATTACATTTGACCTTTTATTGTAATTGTATCACCTCTTCAGATATTTAACTGTAGGCTTTATCACATTTAACTACAATAGAATCATGTTAATCTCTTCTGGTTTAACCCATGTTTTAAGTCAATGGTCCACAAACTTTGACTCATGGGCCAAATTGGGGTCTAAAATTTGGCCGAGGGGCCGGGCCAGGAAAATAAGGTGTGTTTATGTGAACTAATGAATTACTATAAAATTACAGGCAAAATTTGACCTGTAACTTGTAACAAAGCAACAAATGCAAGGCTCAATGTACTAATTATTTTCCAAATGCATTAAATAATGATTATCTGCCGGATTGAAAGGCCCAACGGGCCGGATGTGGCCCACGGGCCTTAGTTTGGGGACAACTGTTTTAAGTGGACAATTTTAAACTTTTGGCCAGTTCTGGTACACGTTTAGTAATGTACACGGCCAGTCATAAAGTCCAAACAGTACGTGAAACTGAGAAAATAGAGTATTTATTAAACCTGTTATCACCCACCTGTCCGCCGGCGAGCATTTTCTATATCTCAAATATTCTCTGATATCACTTTTATTTCCGTGGTCAATACCAGCAAGTTATACATCATTTTAAAGCTTATTTTCTCAACAAAACGAATATGTCATTGATTTACATTGAATAATATGCCCCAAGAAGCAATTGCCAATAGTTAGTGAGAAAGTCTCAACTTTTACAAACGCATGTCCTGTTTATGACGGACGAAACGGCTTTAATTCTGTACATCCTTGTACTCAGTCTGTCCGTAAGGAACCATTGAAAAACAATATCCACTTGTATTTTTCCTGAAGTTATCCGATTGAGATATTGTCAAGTAAACAAACTTTTCGTTTCTCGCCGGACGAGAATGCGCTTGTCCGGCGCATTTCTCCGTCCATAACAAATGACCTGTTTGACCTATAAGATAATGTTGAATATCCTTCTTTTCTTCAGACTGTTACCTACAGAATGAGACCAGCCACGATTTTTTCTTTCCACACGTTTGTTTGCTACAGCCTCCGCAAAAAAAAATGTGCCGCTTGCGACGCACATGTTTCCTCTGTTTACATCTAAATAGCGCCGCATGCAAATGACGTAGCAGACTTTGAATGACATTATTCTAGCCAATAAGATTAGCTTTAGAAAGAGGGGCGGGACAAAGGTCTTATTGACACAGAATCTTCGGTATTCTCGTGCGCAAGGCTCAGGTAAGGCCAGTAGAGCCAGATTTCTCGGCAGGATTTTGCGCATAACGTTTTCTGATTTTATTAGCCTTTTGGACGTGCATTTTGTTCAATATATATGTATTATTATACCAATATAAAAATAAATATAATTCTTTTTTTAACCTCTATATGGGAAATTCATGGGTAAACTCATATTTACACATTTTCACATATATTGTTTTTAGCAGTTATAATTGCTATTAGTGGCCTACAAAACATCAAAATGTATGTTTTATGATCATAGAGGAGCTAAAATTGTAATAAAAACAGTTTGGCACATATTTGATCACTTGTTCCGAATATACTTTTTGATACAAAAAGGTCAACAGCACCAAAATGTCTGTTCCTAGAGATCTGAAACTTTACACAGTTGTTGTCAACAAGATAAACATCATGTGCAGTGAACAGCATAAGTACACAATGAAATATGTCATGCTCAGGACCATTACAAATTGACAATATTCAGGCGAGACTAAAAAAAAGGATGTTTTGTTTATGTTTGGGCTTCTGTAGTGTAAGTTCTGAAGCCCTGACAGTGTGACATGTGCACATCTGCAGAAACTAGAAGGCCTAAACTTTCTAATGATGCATCACACTTGCATGTGGAACATAAGATCCTCTTTTAATAAGCAATGCCATTTGGGTCCAACCATTGTGCACAGGGCAAAAATAGGTGGATGGTAACAGGTTAATCACGCAAAGCAGCACAAGGACACAGCACATTTATGTAAAAAGGCAATTTTTTCTATCTACGTCATAAGGCGCTGGTACAGCTAGCAGCCCGGTGTAAACGCTCTTTTTCTCACACTTATCACGACAGTAATTGCACATGAATATGTGTCACGACAGCACAGATTGCACATGAATTGCTATTACTGTGAAATTCATGTGCAATCTGTGCTGTCGTGACACATTCATGTGCAATTACTGTCGTGATCACATTTATTTTTGTCTATGGGAGTTTTTTTTATTTATTTATAGATCTTCTACTGAAAGTGTTTTTCAGACTTCCTATAAGTGATCTGTTCTTCTGGATCTACCCGTGTTGCACCAATGAAATTTCCCCATGTGGGACAATAAAGGATTATCTTAATATAAAGAGATGCTTTACTCTCATATACCATGTTTTCATATAGATCGTTTGAAAATGTATAAAAAGTCACATATTTGAGACATTTAAATATGACAAATGAGCCAGGTTATATTAATGTAAAGGGAATTTGGGATTTCTTATTTAGTTTGAGTAAACAAAAGCGAAAATTTGTCTTAAAATTCTAATTTCCAAATTTTTAAGACTTAATAAATTAGTCTTAGAATCAGATAAATCCTTCAGTACGTTCAGTCAAAATCTGGTGTATTAGTTCTTTGTGTAGGAGCCACTTTAAGGGCTGATCTTTGTGTCTGATAGTTTCAATGTCAGAGAAATCTATAAATGAAGTGCAATCAATGAAATAAAAGTAAATTGGGAGCAGATTGGTTTTGCCTGCAGTGTCTCACCTCATTATGCTTTACACCTTCTGTTTTCAAACACGTCCTGAGTCCAAATCGAGTCTGAAAACTGTTCTCATTATCCTCCAACTCTGATATGAAGCAATCACATCTATTTTTATGTAGTGAGTGCATTTACATGTGCACGAACAACACTATTAACACAAATAACACTAATATGATGCGCTTTCATTTTACGTCCTTTTTGTGCGCGTGTCCATGTAACCTGGGTGCCGAGAACCCGGGTTACTCTCACCGGGATGTTTCATAGTATCCAGAGTACTGCGACGTGTAAACGCAGTATCCCAGAGTACCGTGACGCGTAAACGCAGTATCCCAGAGTACCGTGACGCGTAAACGCAGTATCCCAGAGTACCGTGACGCGTAAACGCAGTATCCCAGAGTACCGTGACGCGTAAACGCAGTATCCCAGAGTACCGTGACGCGTAAACGCAGTATCCCAGAGTACCGCGACGTGTAAACGCAGTATCCCAGAGTACCGCGACGTGTAAACGCAGTATCCCAGAGTACCGCGACGTGTAAACGCAGTATCCCAGAGTACCGTGACGTTTAAACACAGTATCCTTGAGTACTGTGACGTGTAAACGCAGTATCCCAGAGTACCGTGACGCGTAAACGCAGTATCCCAGAGTACCGTGACGCGTAAACGCAGTATCCCAGAGTACCGTGACGTTTAAACACAGTATCCTTGAGTACTGTGACGTGTAAACGCAGTATCCCAGAGTACCGTGACGCGTAAACGCAGTATCCCAGAGTACCGTGACGCGTAAACGCAGTATCCCAGAGTACCGTGACGCGTAAACGCAGTATCCCAGAGTACCGTGACGCGTAAACGCAGTATCCCAGAGTACCGTAACGCGTAAACGCAGTATCCCAGAGTACTGTGACGTGTAAACACAGTATCCCAGAGTACTGTGAGGTGTAAACGCAGTATCCCAGAGTACTGTGACGTGTAAACACAGTATCCTTAGGTCTCACGCATAGTTGCATAAAGGACCAACGCTGTCCAAACTTGGGAGGCAAAATGCTGTGTTTTTAGCACGTTACCGTCACAACGCGCTGCGCCGAGACGCGAACGCCGGTCGAAAAATGACTCCATCCGAAAGAAAACTATGATTAGTTAAACGTTAGTCACTCACTTGTCCATGTCTGCCATCTTTGCTGAGTCCAAAGTGAAGCTGGAGAGAGAAAAAACACAATGAGTAAAACCAGATCAAGTCAAAGAACTAACAATGAAACGGACACGTCGAGCGCAAACGAGAACAGAAAACTTAATCGCAATCACCGCATCGTGCATTGCCTGGAGCGCCCTCTACTGGACATTCCACTGACTACACATGTAAATATCAATTGGTTCTACAGAGCGTCTTTTATACAGACAGTCCTTTTAATTTGATCAGATTAAAAAACAACCAGACTAGAAAATGTAATTACACAAAATCTGATAATCTGCTGGTACAATTTTAATCACAATATTTTTGCGCCAAAAAAATAAATCTTAATTTTATACTGAAAATCGCTTTAAAGGTTCCATGTATTGCACGATTCTATTCAGTCCATCTGACGCAATCTTTAATTTAGACTGAGCACACCATGTACTTAATATTAGAATATTCAAAAATCAAATGCACGCAGTCGGTTACAGTCATGAATAGTTTTGATAAGGACAATTTACTTATTTTTAAAACTTTCTCTGGCATCGGAATATTTTTGGGCTCCATCACGATTTGAAAAATGTCTTGTTGGCTTTCAATACTGGGATTTATTTTCTGAACAGACTTTTAATCAGTTCCATCTGACACAAGCTACAATTTTTATTGACTTCTCCACTTAAAACTCCTGAGCTGATCTTTCAAAAGAAATTACCGAATCTCAATCAATTAAAATTTAAAAAACATTTTGCCGAGTCATGAAAGAAGACACTTTCTGCTGACCACAGGGCTCGTCACGTCCTAAAGATCAATATTAGAGCTGCCAGTTTCCTGAAGAATAAATCACTGTCACTTCTTGTGAACACAACATTTTAAAGTGTTTTAATGTTGCCTTACAGGGGTTTCCAGAGCCACAGTGCTGCCCCCTGCTGTCCTGGCATCATGGACTCATTCTGGCCCAATGTTGACACTGAAAACAAGTTTGATCTACACAAAAACGCAGCCTCATCAGTATGCGTGAAGTCAATAGTCGGGAGAAATTCGGTTTGCCTTAAGTTTATCCCATTTAAAAGTGTTTTTTTTGGCATAAAACCTTTCCCCAGTATCAAGACAACAGATGTCTAAATTAAACTATACAACTTTAGACAGTTAAATGAGCAAATCAGTTTAATTAAGTTCTAAGCTGTTAAACACAATCAAAAGCATTAGTATAACGGCCTCACGCAGTAACTAAACCCACACTCTCTGGTGTCATGAGGTCTGGAACAGTAAACACCGTAAACATTTGCCTAAAGAACAAATGAAGCTACACATCCATCTGCGAATGGAGGCGCAGCAGTTACACACTTGTTTGTAGTGCTCTATATAAACATGTTCAGCTCCACATTCAGCAGTTTGTTCCATTTGTTTTTTGTACATCTAATATATTAGGGGAATGGTTCAAGCACAAAGCAAATAAGGAGAGACCAAGCACAACCCTGGCTCAGCCCTCTTTCCAAAGTCAGTGGGTCTGTCAAGTGGCTGCTAAGACTTTACAAAATCGTTTAACAGAAAGAAAGAAAATCAAACGTATAAATTGTTTAGTGAACTACGCGTTGGGGGCTAAATATTAAACACATTTACCCTTCTTTGCACTGTTGGGGCCATTTTTGCAATACTACGAATGTGAGACGTATAAAAAAAAGGTCAAATAAATAACTTCAATCACTCATTAAACTACAAAACTGAACAAGGCTTGTGAGCAGTGCCCATGGTCAATTAAAGCCATGCATGTGAATACCAGTGATTAGTTAAGATATCCTTTCATGGTTTGAACATCCGGTTCCCACGTACTCAAGTTTGGATTCTGCTTTTTATTTGCCGCATCTCATCTTTAACGGTAACGCACGTTCAGAAACGGTTTCACGGATGAGTCGTTATCCTAGAAGTCGTTCCAAATAATATAGTTCATGGCATATTCCGTGGCAATTGTATAACACAGTTAAACATGTCATTATTTCTTTATAACCGAGTTGGAGAGTCAAACTGTCAGACTCAAGGGTCCCAGAGCGCCCCCTGTCTGCAACTCTCATTCTGCAGGGAAAAAAAATATACGCAGTGGGGAAAAAGTAGAAACTTGGAGAACCACAAGGACAGACCCTATTCCCACAGACTGGACCAGGACTGGACAGAGTTAGGTTTTCAGTTTTATTTTAAAACTGAGATTTTAAGACGGTATTTACTAAACTTGACATTCATTAAAACTATTCTAACACTGTAAACAGATAAAAGTATTAACCGCCGGGGGCTCGGCGGGAAACACCAGGTTATTCCACTGCTTTTCTGTCTCCGCTTTTACAATGTTTATGCTAATGCATCCCAGTACGTTAAGACGAACAAACACTGCCAATTTCCAGGGTAAAGGACCTGGATGGAGCTCAATAACAATCCGTTACCATGGAAATCCGCCATGTTTGTCGCTTGTTTGTGCTTGATGAACATTTAAACAAAAGAGAAACACTCCAAAAGTAAACAAAAGCAGAGGGAAAACCCTGATAAACGGCTGTAATTATACGTCTCAATCTACTGCGTTAGAGCACCAGGTTAATTATTAATTCACATGTTAAAATCTCTATCATTTCAACATTGGACCGACTGAAACGCTCAAAACACTTTAAAACTCCCAAACAAAGGGCCACAACATCCTCTGGACACGTCTCACTGGAAAACTACAAGACACATCACCGTGTTTAGCCCGTGAGCAGCTGAATAACCCGTTCAGACGCAGAATCACGCACTCGTGGGACAGTCCCGGGTCGATCCGCGGTTTGTCCCCCTCTTTCCGCGACCACGTGTTGCGTGCCCCACTCGGGAGACACTCGAAACGTCCCCCCCCCCCAAACCCGGGACAGCTCCCCGCGGCGCGTCGCAGCCCCGCGTTACACGCAAAACACGTTAAATGCACAAACCGGACGGTCCCCGGTGTTCGCGGAACTTTCCCCCCGCGATAAACACGACAAGGTAGCGCGGGAAAAGGGGCCAACTTTAGCCCGGCCTTTAGCCTCCTGTCACTGGAGGATGCGCACGGATGCTAGGTGCGGCTAACGCTAGCTTTAGCTGCTGCGTGTGCCCAGTGGGAGGAACTCGTCACGGACAGCGCCAACACGGGGCTTTTTAACCGGGTAACGGGAGCTACATAACGCGGGCATCCTTTGAGGCACATGCCAGCCGCGTGTGGTCGATTCCCGAGGGCTAAACGTGCTAAAAAAGGGCTAAAAATGCTACATTAGCCGCTGGAAAAGAACAGAACATCCGCGGTTTTCATCATCAACATCCCCCAAGAAAACGAGGTCGAGCACTTGGAAAACACGTGTCAACATCAAACTAAACGGTTTAAAGTCTGCAAAACGTGTCATTTCTATAAACATAATTAAATACAAACAGAAAATTGATCATTGCAAGCGATAGATGCAATTTTCTTGATTATATTCACACCTTTCAGACAAGGCCGTGGGTTAAATCTACTCAAACACACGCATTTATTCTCACATAAAGTGTCGTTATTGAAGCTGATCCTGGTTCAAACGTGTTCAAGTCCTAGTTTAGTTCTAGTTAAGACATTTAATCCGCGCGTGGTCCTGGTTTAGCGCGTGTTTAGTCGCTTTTCCTCGTGGCGTGGTCGTGCGTGTTTTGTTTGGGGCCCACGTTTAGTCCCGGATTAAAAAGTCCCGGCTCAATCCCGGGTTCTGTCACCGCGTCACCCCCAAAAAAGAACACGTTTGGGGGCCAAAAAGAACCGTGACGCGCGCGGTGTCAATGGCCGCGCGACGTGCCGTGACTAGCATCGTTAGCTCGGCTCGTCCTGAGAACCAGCCGCCGCCGCTACAAACGCACGAAAGCGTTCCCCCGCAGTGTTCCCCGCGCGCCCGTGTCCCCGGCGGGGCCCGTTACCTGCGCGGTGCGGGGGCCTGGAGTGATGGCGGGCGGAGGGGCACTGGAGAGGCTGCGGCGGTGATGTGTCGGGTCCCGGTGCGGAGAGAAGCCAGTCCGCTCTGATGGCGGTAAAAGGGGAGCCGGAGCCCGCCGCGCGCGCTCATATACCGCCCACCTCCGCGCGCGTAAAAGAGACAGGCGCGCGAGGCGGCGAGAGGGGGCGGGGCCGGCCGAGAACCCACGCGCAAAACTGACACTAACTTATTGATTTTGCGATATTTTAGTTCTATTTTTGGTCCGGACGCGGTCGCGGAGGTGTTTAGTGCCAAGTTACGTTTCACTTTGGCGTAATTTATGCGGTGGAGGAAGACGCGCGCGGTTTGGTCACTTAAAGGCACAGTACGTGACATTTAGCCGAAAGATAAACTATAGAAAAAAGGACTTTGGACGAAGTGGGACGTGTATGTTGGACTTGGTGTCGTATTTTATGTTATTTTTTAATCATATTGTGCATTTAAGTATTATTATTGCTCTCTGTGTTTCGTGTTTTTCCTGTGTCTTGTTTTTCTGTTTACGTATTATTGGATTGAATATGAATAAATATATATTAGAGACTAATAAAAAGCATGTTATTTTTTAGTTTTTTTTCATTTTGTATGGTTTTATTGTAATCAAAATGTATAGAAACACATGTCATCACTGTGAGCGGGGCTTGCATCTCCACAAACCTGGCTCTTAGCTTGTTTCTATGGAAATGTTGTTTGTTTGGCTAGAATATTCTTCTTCTTCGGTGTTTTATGGCGACTGGTCTCCAAGTGTTACATTAGCGCCAGACTTCATTCTTTAGACTTCATTCTTTAGACTTCATTCTTTAGACTTCATTCTTTAGACTTCATTCTTCAGTTCAAAGCGCACGAGTTCCAAGCACATCCCACATCTTTATCCACGGAGAATGTTCAGCAGTATGGCTTTAACTTTCTATTTCCATGTGATCGTGCAGGTGAGAGCCAGTGCCACCTCCAGAGAGTTACACGCTGTTACTTTAATGTTTTATTCTTATATAGACTTAAACTGGAAATGATGTTATGTCCAGACAGTTAATCTTACAGTTATTGAGCAGTAGTTTCCTCTTATTTGTAACTTTACTCTTATTTGAAATCAGAACGATCAGGTTCTTCCAGTTGCAGACGGCTCAAAATAAACGAATGACTAAAACGTTACTATTTCATTCATATTTTTCCCGGCAATGACTCACCCGCAGCGAGAGAGAGAGCGACTCGGCAGCTTCGGTCCACTGCGGCGTTTACCGTCCTCACTGACAGGGCCGTGTGCCTGGAGGGGCCCCCGGGGTCGCGCACACACACGGGGGGGGGCCTCCTACGCCGCTGTCCCCCCTGACTCTCCGTGACGACAGACGGAGGATGCGGCGAGCTGAAGACGCAGCCGTGTGGGAGACAAACACGCTGTGACCGTTCTAAATATAAGAATCAACAAAAGCAAGCGCACGTTCCAAAAATAGAAAAAAATGCAAAAAATAAATCATATAAAACATCTGAAAATAGCTCAAACTGTCAGATTTAAACCACATAATTTTAAACATATACAGGCCGTGCAGGGGCCCCCGGTGAGAAGAGCCCCCAGTGAAAAGAGTCTGGACACACCCCTGGCATCAGACTGGCTTCCTGTTCACACGTAGCTCAGTTTTGGATGCTAACGCTAACAGTTTTGGCGCTGTGCTACATTCTAGGGCCTTGATCTGTTTGTAAATGCGTTGTATTTCTATAGAAAACGAGACGTAACATGTCCAGGGGGAATATCTGCCATACCGTGGGGCTTTTTCCTGTGTTATTTGCATGTTCTTCTACACACGAAGCATGTGCAATAGGGTCAAGATGATCCAACAAAGAATATACAATGCTGAATGGATAAATCAGACTTTCATCTATTCAATTATCAAATAAGAGCTCTAAGCCAGCCCCGCCCCCGCAGCTGTACGCACGCAGGAAAGTGGAGCGCAAATGAGTTATTAATAAACTTTTGGGCTCAATTTTCCCCAGCTTTCTAAAGAATCTCTTCACGCACGCGTTTGACATGTCCCCAGAACTTTTGGCCACGTTCCCGTGCAGTGAGCTGGTGCGGGGGGTGAACGGGGCATGGGACCCCCGCAGCTGCGACGGGCTGAAGAACATCTGCAAACGTCAGCGGGACCCTCACGTTCTCAGCGGGACTCTCACGTTCTCAGCGGGACCCTCACGTTCTCAGCGGGACCCTCACGTTCTCAGCGGGACTCTCACGTTCTCAGCGGGACCCTCACGTTCTCAGCGGGACCCTCACGTTCTCAGCGGGACTCTCACATTCTCAGCGGGACCCTCACGTTCTCAGCGGGACTCTCACGTTCTCAGCGGGACCCTCACGTTCTCAGCAGGACTCTCACGTTCTCAGCGGGACCCTCACGTTCTCAGCGGGACCCTCACGTTCTCAGCGGGACTCTCACGTTCTCAGCGGGACCCTCACGTTCTCAGCGGGACCCTCCCGTTCTCAGCGGGACTCTCACGTTCTCAGCGGGACCCTCACGTTCTCAGCGGGACTCTCACGTTCTCAGCGGGACCCTCACGTTCTCAGCGGGACTCTCACGTTCTCAGCGGGACCCTCACGTTCTCAGCGGGACCCTCACGTTCTCAGCGGGACCCTCACGTTCGATGTGTGTGAACCCGCGGTCTCTGAGGAGGCCACGGAGCCGATTATTGATCGTCCAACCCTGGAGGATCGATGATGGTGAGCGAGAAGTGGATCTGGATCCTGGTGTTTGTGTGGGGCACCACTGTCTCCAAAGTCTCATTTTCATCTTTCAGTTTAAACCTAAATGTGTCGGTCCATTTGACTCACAGGACGTCGCTGATTGTGACATTGATGAGCGTCGCCTCAGATCCAACGGCTCCAAAAAGCATAATACACACTTCTTTTTGGCTTTTCGTTCCAAATACATGTTATTTTAAACCAGGCGCTCACTTCTTCTGTTTTGAGAGTTTGGAGAGTTAAAGTATTCCAAAATCTATCTTTTAAAACAATTATTTATCTTTTCGCTTTTTAGTGAGATAAACAAACAATGACAATAGCAACATAAAAATTATACAGAAAAGACAAAAAAAAAGGAGGGGAAATAATAATAATAATAATAATAAAATATCTATAAAATTATAAAAAATAATAATACAAATAAAAAGCATGGAGGGGTCTTTTACAAGGGGTTCTACCAGAGCAGACCTGAGCATTTGTGGCCCCAGAGGTTTTAATTCGGCCCCCTCAAGATTTGAGTTTCTATTCTTTAACTGCCTTAGCTGTGTAACATGTGTCTGCACTTGTGTCCTTAATAGAGGTTACATGAAATAAATGAAGTAATCGATTAAATGGCCTATATTTTGCAAAATGTGCTTATAATCATAAGAATTTGTAACAGCAATTAACACAGTCTGGCCTCCACCACTCGATTGGAATATGGCCCTCAGAGGAGAAATAATTGCCATGGAGCTTACTGTTCCATCCTCTCCACAGTCAAGACCCTGAGAGTGTGTTCTGGCTGAGCCTGTTTCTATGTCAACCTACTAAAGAGTAAGATGTTGTTTTGCCAACACGATCATGACTCGTGTGTGAGAACGGAAACCAACACCTCAGAGTTTGTGTCGGAGCGTTCATGTGGAAAACTAGGCCTTCCAGATCCTGCA